>NW_025534690.1:0-166051 GCF_020615455.1 Coregonus clupeaformis
ACATCACCATAATCAGGCTTTTGCCTCACCCTCTGATGGACCATCAATCCCTGAGTTCTACAAAACTGTTTACATAATCAACTGGGCATTTCAACAGTCTGTCGCTCAATATAGTTCTGGCCATTTATTGTTCATCTTATATTAATGCTAACTTTTTAGCATTTGTGGCACAAATCCATTGCAAGTCAATTGATTGAAGTACAGTAGATTAATAAAGCTACAGTACTGCAGCTGGTGACAATGCTGCATGTATTGAAAAAGCTTGTTAGTGCATAGGTCAAATGTATCTTTGTGATGCTCATTTCAGGTATTTCTTCCAGCTTCAGACAAACACTAAATATTTCACTTAAACATTGTTTTGTTGTATTTAATGATAGAGAAGAGTTTGACCAACACAGATTAATGTCCAATCTTTGAGGACGTGTCTACATTGTTAGAGTGGTCACATGCCAATCTGTTCCATATAATAGACAGTCTTTGGAACAGTGGAAAGCTGCATGGCCCCTTGGTTGTTGCTAAGCATGCATTCTTCTTCTATGGTGTTTATTGGTGGTGTTCAGACCAACGTTAAAGGTACGTCACTGCCACCTTCTGGGCTGGAGTGTGATAGAGACGTGTGGTTCTGTCCTGGTGAGATCACAGGGTCAAAGACAACTTGGTATGACTGTAGTCACTCCAGGCACTCAGCCCATAAGAACCATTAATACTGTCAGATCTAATATGGAAGAACTGAATACAACCATAAGAACCATTCATACAGTCAGATCTAATATGGAAGAACTGAATACAACCATAAGAACCATTCATACTGTCAGATCTAATATGGAAGAACTGAATACAACCATAAGAACCATTCATACTGTCAGATCTAATATGGAAGAACTGAATACAACCATAAGAACCATTCATACTGTTAGATCTAATAAAAGAACTGAATACAACCATAAGAACCATTCATACAGTCAGATCTAATATGGAAGAACTGAATACAACCATAAGAACTATTCATACTGTTAGATCTAATAAAAGAACTGAATACAACCATAAGAACCATTCATACAGTCAGATCTAATATGGAAGAACTGAATACAACCATAAGAACCATTCATACTGTTAGATCTAATATGGAACAACTGAATACAACCATAAGAACCATTCATACTGTCAGATCTAATATGGAAGAACTGAATACAACCATAAGAACCATTCATACTGTCAGATCTAATATGGAAGAACTGAATACAACCATAAGAACCATTCATACTGTCAGATCTAATATGGAAGAACTGAATACAACCATAAGAACCATTCATACTGTCACATCTAATATGGAAGAACTGAATACAACCATAAGAACCATTCATACTGTCAGATCTAATATGGAACAACTGAATACAACCATAAGAACCATTCATACTGTCAGATCTAATATGGAAGAACTGAATACAAAATAGGTTTACCAGTACAAATGTACTAATGTTATTTTTCATTGGCAGATCAATGCAGTTTTCCAAACATATTCATCATCACTTTTTTGTAAGATTTTAACTAACTGAACACAAATATAAACACAACATTCAACAATTTTACAAGGGTACAGTTCATTTAAGGAAATCAGTCAATTGAAATACATTCATTAGGCCCTAATCTATGGATTTCACATGACAGGGGCCCACCCATCAGCCAATAAGAATGATTTTTCCACACTAAAGGGCTTTATTACAGATAGAAATACTCCTCAGATTCATCAGCTGTCCGGGTGGCTGGTCTCAGATGATCCTTCAGGTGAAGAAGCCAGATGTGGAGGTCCTGGGCTTGCACGGTGACACATGGTCTGTGGCTGTGAAGCCAGTTGGACGTTCTGCCAAATTCTCGGTAGAGAAATTTACATTAAATTCTCTGGCAACAGCTCTGGTGAACATTCCTGCAGTCAGCATGCCAATTGCACACTCCCTCAAAATGTAGACATCTGTGGCATTGTGTTGTGACAAAACTGCACATTTCAGAGAGGCCTTTTATTGTACCCAGCACAAGGTGCACCTGTGTAATGATTATGCTGTTTAATCAGCTTCTTGATATGCCACACCTGTCAGGTGGATGGATTATCTTGGCAAAGGAGAAATGCTCACTAACAGATATGGAAACAAATTTGTACACCAGATTTGAGAGAAATAAGCTTTTTGTGCATATGGAAACTTTCTGGGATCTTTTATTTCAGCTCATGAAACATGTGACCAACACTTTACATGTCAAGTTTATATATTTTTTCAGTATAGTTTTAGAAGACAATTCACTAAACACGTAGTCATTTCATTTTAATTGTCACCTGCTTGGTAAACAACAGGTGTAGACTAACAGTGAAATGTTGACCAACAATGGAGAACACAATACAACAATTATAATAATAGGAAAAAGATTGTAGCACAAGGAATTAATACATGATGAGCAATGGTAGGGGGATGTAGCTCAGTTGGTAGAGCATGGCGTTTGCAACGCCAGGGTTGTGGGGTTCGATAAAAAATAATGTATGTGCTAACTGTAAGTCGCTCTGGATAAGAGCGTCTGCTAAATGACTAAAATGTAAATGTAAATGTAAATGGTAGCTTGGCTATATACAGTGGGGAAAAAAAGTATTTAGTCAGCCACCAATTGTGCAAGTTCTCCCACTTAAAAAGATGAGAGAGGCCTGTAATTTTCATCATAGGTACACGTCAACTATGACAGACAAAATGAGAAAAAAATTCCAGAAAATCACATTGTAGGATTTTTAATGAATTTATTTGCAAATGATGGTGGAAAAAAAGTATTTGGTCAATAACAAAAGTTTCTCAATACTTTGTTATATACCCTTTGTTGGCAATGACACATGTCAAACGTTTTCTGTAAGCGTTCACAAGGTTTTCACACACTGTTGCTGGTATTTTGGCCCATTCCTCCATGCAGATCTCCTCTAGAGCAGTGATGTTTTGGGGCTGTCGCTGGGCAACACGGACTTTCAACTCCCTCCAAAGATTTTCTATGGGGTTGAGATGTGGAAACTGGCTAGGCCACTCCAGGACCTTGAAATGCTTATTACGAAGCCACTCCTTCGTTGCCCGGGCGGTGTGTTTGGGATCATTGTCATGCTGAAAGACCCAGCCACGTTTCATCTTCAATGCCCTTGCTGATGGAAGGAGGTTTTCACTCAAAATCTCATGAAACATGGCCCCATTCATTCTTTCCTTTAAACGGATCAGTCGTCCTGGTCCCTTTGCAGAAAAACATCCCCAAAGCATGAAGTTTCCACCCCCATGCTTCACAGTAGGTATGGTGTTCTTTGGATGCAACTCAGCATTCTTTGTCCTCCAAACACGATGAGTTGAGTTTTTACCAAAAAGTTATATTTTGGTTTCATCTGACCATATGACATTCTCCCAATCCTCTTCTGGATCATCCAAATGCACTCTAGCAAACTTCAGACGGGCCTGGACATGTACTGGCTTAAGCAGGGGGACACATCTTGCACTGCATGATTTGAGTCCCTGGCGGCGTAGTGTGTTACTGATGGTAGGCTTTGTTACTTTGGTCCCAGCTCTCTGCAGGTCATTCACTAGGTCCCCCGTGTGGTTCTGGGATTTTTGCTCACCGTTCTTGTGATCATTTTGACCCACGGGGTGAGATCTTGCGTGGAGCCCCAGACCGAGGGAGATTATCAGTGGTCTTGTATGTCTTCCATTTCCTAATAATTGCTCCCGCTGTTGATTTCTTCAAACCAAGCTGCTTACCTATTGCAGATTCAGTCTTCCCAGCCTGGTGCAGGTCTACAATTTTGTTTCTGGTGTCCTTTGACAGCTCTTTGGTCTTGGCCATAGTGGAGTTTGGAGTGTGACTGTTTGAGGTTGTGGACAGGTGTCTTTTATACTGATAACAAGTTCAAACAGGTGCCATTAATACAGGTAACGAGTGGAGGACAGAGGAGCCTCTTAAAGAAGAAGTTACAGGTCTGTGAGAGCCAGACATCTTGCTTGTTTGTAGGTGACCAAATACTTATTTTCCACCATCATTTGCAAATAAAATCATTAAAAATCCTACAATGTGAATTTCTGGATTTTTTTGCCTCAATTTGTCTGTCATAGTTGACGTGTACCTATGATGAAAATGACAGGCCTCTCTCATCTTTTTAAGTGGGAGAACTTGCACAATTGGTGGCTGACTAAATACTTTTTGCCCCACTGTACATGGGGTGCCAATACCTAGTCAATGGTAGCTTGGCTATATACATGGGGTGCCAATACCTAGTCAATGGTAGCTTGGCTATAACCTCCCGAGTGGCGCAGTGGTCTAAGGTAGCTGTGCCACTAGAGATCCTGGTTCGAATCCAGGCTCTGTCGTAGCCGGCCGTGACCGGGAGACCCATGGGGCGGCGCACAATTGGCCCAGCGTCGTCCAGGGTAGGGGAGGGAATGGCCGGCAGGGATGTAGCTCAGTTGGTAGAGCATGGCGTTTACAACGCCAGGGTTGTGGGTTCGTTTCCCACGGGGGTATGAAAAATAGTATGAATAAAATAATGTATGCACTCACTAACTGTAAGTCGCTCTGGATAAGAGCGTCTGCTAAATGACTAAAATGTACAAATGTATATACATGGGGTGCCAATACCTAGTCAATGATAGCTTGGCTATATACATGGGGTGCCAATACCTAGTCAATGATAGCTTGGCTATATACATGGGGTGCCAATACCTAGTCAATGATAGCTTGGCTATATACATGGGGTGCCAATACCTAGTCAATGATAGCTTGGCCTTCTGAAAATATTCAGACCCCTTGACTTTTTCCACATTTTATTACGTTACACCCATATTCTAAAATGGATTAAACCGTTTTTTCCCCTCATCAATCTACACACAATACCCCATAATGTCAAAGCAAAATACTGGTTTTTAGTAGTTTTTCCTAATTTATTAATAACTGAAATATCAGTCTGAAGTCCTGAGCGCTCTCATCAAGGATCTCTCTGTACTTTGCTCCGTTCATTATTCCCTCAATCCTGACTAGTCTCCCTGCCTCTGAAAAACACCCGCACAGCATGATACTGCCACCACCATGCTTCACCGTAGGCATGGTGCCAGGTTTCCTCCAGACGTGACGCTTGCCATTCAGGCCAAAGAGTTCAATCTTGGTAACATCAGACCAGAGATTCTTGTTTCTCATGGTCAGAGTCCTTTAGGTGCCTCTTGGCAAACTCCAAGCGGGCTGAACTCTGGAGCTCTGTCAAAGTGATCATCGGGTTCTTGGTCACCTTCCTGACCAAGGCCCTTCTCCCCCGATTGCTCAGTTTGGCCGGGCGGACAGCTCTAGGAAGAGTCTTGGTGGTTCCAAAACTTCTTCCATTTAAGAATGATGGAGGCCACTGTGTTCTTGGGGACCTTCAATGCTGCAGACATGTTTTGGTACCCTTCCCCAGATCTGTGTCTCGATACAATCCTGTCTCGGAGAACTACGGTCAATTCCTTCGACCTCATGGCTTGGTTTTTGCTCTGACATGCAATGTCAACTGTGGGATGTTATATAGACAGATGTGTGCCTTTTCAAACCATGTCCAATCAATTGAATTTATCTCAGGTGGAGTCCAATCAAGTTGTAGAAACATCTCAAGGAAAATCAATGGAAACAGGATGGACATGAGAAAATGTTTGAGATTTATAGCAAAGGGTCTGGAATATATAACAGGTATCTGTTTTTTATTTCTAATACATTTGCAAAAATGTCTAAACCTGTTTTCGTTTTGTCATTATGGGGTATTGTGTGTAGATTAATGAGGGAATTTTTATTTTTTTAATCAATTTTACAATAAGGCTGTAACGTATTTTCTTGTTGAAAAAGTCAAGGGGTCTGAATACTTTCAGAATGGACTGTATAGACACTAACTATTTCACTTTAAACAGTTTGTTATATTTATGCACAAGAGAAGATGTTGCCCAGCACAAACATGATTTTCCATTACATATTTGTAATTTAGCAGATGCTCTTATCCAGAGCGACTTTTAGGACCAATTGGGGTTAATTGCCTTGCTCAAGGCCACAATGATAGATTTTTGACCTAGTTGGCTCACGATTCAAACCAGCGACCTTTCAGTTACTGACCCAACACTCTTAACCGCTAGGCTACCTGCCGCCAGATCAATTAACTTCAATACAGTTATTCAAATACATTCATCATCAATTACTAAAATAATTAATCTGGTATTAAAAGACAATTTCATAAACACAAGTAGTCGATTCATAGCCTGTTCATCATTAAACAAAAGTTGTTTAGTAATAAAAAATAATCCACCCAAACTAATGCTGAAAACTGATCATCACACATCTTTATCTGATGTACACTGAGTCCACAAAACATAAGGAACACCTTCCTAATATTGAGTTGCAACCCCCTTTGAGTTTGAGTTGATTTATTCTTGCTCACCGATAAAACGGAATAAATGCAGAATTTACATGACTAATAACTACAAAACACTGGTTTTAAAATCCATAACACAATACGTGACATAAGTAGAATACAGAACGCTTGATGGAAATTGAAATATTAAAATGTGATTTAAAAAAAAGATTTTGGGAGTTATTATGCAGTCTGATAGCAGTGGGTAGAGTGGCGTTTCGCAGGCGGTTTGTACGGGCAGTTATACAGGACAGTTTGTGGCTGTTTCTCAGGAGCCTGGTGGTGCAGTTACCTCTTCTTGGAGGGAGTAGGTCATTCAGTGGATGGTCAAGAGTGTGCATGTCCTTCACCAGGTGCACTGCAGCCTGTTCCTGCCTGCTCTGCAGTGACGGGAGCTGTGGTTGGACTGCTCCACCTCTGGAGATGATCCTCAAGGCCCTCCAACTAACAGCACTCCACCGTATTCCAGACAAGGCCTGGCCAGTATAGTATAGACTGTGACCAGATCTTCAGTAGGACATTACTGGCAAGAAATGTCAAAAAGGCGTTTTGAGGCCTTTCTCACTGACTACTCCACGTGTCACTACTGAGGTTAGAGTCTAGATGAAAACCAAGACACTTGGTTGTTGTTACCACTGGTACTTTCTGTCCTCCTAGGATTAGTGGTGCAGGTTGTGGATGGTCTTTATAAAAACATATCTGAATTTCCACAGACTTTTTCCCATTCAGGACCATGTTGTTGGATGTGGCCCACTCTTCCAGCTGCTGTATCTCCAAGCCCATGGAAGTGTCCTCTTGGATGCTGGTTAATGGTATGGCTCGGGACAGCCCTACATCGTCTGCATACCCAGTGTCCAGAGTGTCACTGAAGACAACTTTTCGGGTGGACATGTAAAGGAGAAACAGATATGGTGAAACCACGCCACCTTGTGGCACACCAGAGGTGACCTCTGACCAAGGGCTAAATGTGCCAGTTGCCATCACCCTCTGCCCTCTTTCGGTGGTGTAGCTGTGGAGCCAGGCTAGTAACCTTGGACACAGTTCAATGTCAGACAGATGTTGCAGGAACTATGTGTGATCTACTGGCACATCAGCATCTATGGCTTTCCCTTATTTTTATGTATTTGTCCTGAATCAAAGACAAAACCATTGATGTAGCATATACAGTAGGGGAAAAGTATTTAGTCAGCCACCAATTATGCAAGTTCTCCCACTTAAAAAGATGAGAGAGGCCTGTAATTTTCATCATAGGTACACGTCAACTATGACAGACAAAATGAGAAAAAAAATCCAGAAAATCACATTGTAGGATTTTTTAATGAATTTATTTGCAAATTATGGTGGAAAATAAGTATTTATAGCGGTAGCAGAGTGAACAGTGAACTTGGGTGGGTGTCTTTGACACATTTTCAGGCCTTCCTCTGACATTGCCTGATATAGAGGTCCTGGATGGCAGCGCTGTAGCGCTTTGCGGTCGAGGGCGGTGCATTTTCCATACCAAGCGGTGATGCACCCAATCAAAATGCTCTCGATGCAGCTGTGTAACTTTTTGACGATCCAAGGGCCCATGCCAAATCTTTTTCGGCCCTGAGGGGAAGAGACACTTTCGTGCCCTCTTCACGACTGTGCGGGTGTGTGTACACCATGTTAAGTCCTTAGTGATGTGGACGCCGAGGAACTTGAAGCTTTCGACCTGCTCCACTACAGCCCCATCGATGTGGATCGGGACATGCTCTCCCCTCTTTCTCCTGTAGTCCACACTCAGCTCCTTGGTCTTACTGATGTTGAGGAGAGGCTGATGTCCTGCCACCACACTGCCAAGTCTCTGACCTCCTCCCTGTAGGCTGTCTCATCACCATCAGTGATCAGGCCTACCACCGTTGTCGTCAGCAAACTTGATGGTGCTGGAGTCGTGGGTGAACAGGGAGTACAGGAGGGGACTAGGCACACACCCCTGAGGGGCCCCCGTGTTGATGGTCAGCGTGGCGGAGGTGTTGTTGACTACCCTCACCATCTGGGGCCGGCCCGTCAGGAAGTCCAGGATCCAGTTACAGAGGTTCAGTCCCAGGGTCCCGAGCTTGGTGAGGAGCTTGGAGGGGAATATGGTGTCGAATGCTGCACTGTAGTCTATGAACAGCAATCTCACATAGTGATTTCCCCTCTTGTCCAGGTGGGAGAGGGCGGTGTGAAATGCAATTGAGATAGCATCATCTGTGGATCTGTTGGGGCAGTATGTGAATTGGGAGTGGTTCCAGGGTGTCTGGGACAGAGGCGGTGTGTTCATTAGGGCGATATGGGCGACGCACTGCCAAACGGGAAAAGGAAGGGATTTTTTTCTAATCAATTATATCACGGCAACAGTAGTTATCAGTGTTCTAATCTAGACGTCTGATCTGCCACTAAATGTCCAATCAGGCTAAAGTCGTGCTTCAAATGTCCCCGCCCGTTTTGGGGCGATTTCAGTCAGGTTGAAAATCGCCCAGAAGTCTCTCATAGCCTCTAATGTAAAATTTTAAAAAATCAAATATCAGAGCTTTCAATACAATCTCTATGGGTTTCTGAGGGCTTGCACTTACGCGCTTTCGTCATACGTAACATAACCATGAATGTAACTAAGAAAAGAGCGGGTAGCCTCATCAATCAATTCACTACTACTGTCAAAATGGCTAGCCTTCAGTGCAACTCGATTGTCTCTTTGAAAGAAGTTCCTTTTTGTCGGCGAACAAATCAAGATAAATTGGCAACGAAACAATTAGGACCTCCCAGACCAAATTTAATAATTCAACAGGTTTCTACTAAGCAGAGTCGTGAACACTGTCTACGAGAATCGAGACGACCTCATAGAATGTTTTGAAGCCATTCGGACGGGTTCATTGGGTTCATTTGACCAGCCCACCGTGAGAGAGGCATCTGGCTACGTGAGGATGCTACATGATGAAGATTTTATTTTTTTCCTGCGGCTTTTTCACAAAATCATGCCCCACGTCGACATTCTGTACCAGAAGCTACAGAAGAAGGACATCGATGCTGTCTTTATCAAACGTGCCCTCGACAGCTTCACAAGCAGTGTGCAGGCCATAAGGTAAGATTAAACAATATCATTCGATCTTTCTCAAAGCAGAGCTTTATTTGAAAATGTATGCATGAAAGGAGACTGCATTTGTGTTTGAAATTACATTATTCTCATTATATATGGCCAGTGGTGTAATCTAGCTTATTTTATATACTATGTGTACTGTACAGTGGTGCTCATAAGTGTATGAACACATTCTAAAGTTGACTAAAAGAGGAATAAAAAAATAAAAAAATCATCTTTTGGAAATTGATCTTAATGACTTAATTAAAAAAAAGTTGGAAAATCCAACCTTTAAGGACACCAATTTTCTTTTCTTTTTTATTCCTCTTTTTAGTCAACTTTAGCATGGGATCATAAGCTTATGAGCACCACTGTATACTGTGCTGAACATCCAGGCTATGTGAGACACAAAGGCTAACTTAAACACTAAAGACTTTATGCATCCCTGCCCATTTTAAGTGGAACTTAAGTATTTGTACTATACATGGATACATTGCATATACCTGTGCATCACATAGACAACAATACTGTACAAAGCCAACAAACACATTGGTCTGTTTGCCTTCAGGGACTCCTCTCAACAGCAGCTGCAAGAAGCAACAGGAGCCAAAAGACCCAGAACAGCTTTGAGAGAAGAGGAGAAGCAGAGGCTGTCTGAAGAGGTCTGCAACACCATCCTGGATCACACCAAAGAAAGGTTCTCTTTCTCTGGCCAGAATATGGTTGTTCATTTTTACAAAGCCATACAGATAGCTGTGTTTACCTTTTCTAGAAATTATTTTCAAATTCTGTTTTCAGGCAAAATGTCTATCACTGTTCATTTTCACAAATCTATACAAGAGGGCAGAATATGGAAGTCTATAAAAATGTCTTATTACCAATAACTTGCATCAATGTTTTCAGTAGCCTCTATCAAAAGCTCCTGCTTGCTTGTTGTGAATTATGCTCAGGTGCACATATTTCCAATTCAACCATGAGGCAAAAATGTGGTAAAAGCTCTTGTTGATCCTGCAATCTGAACAAATACCAAGATGCTGTATTTTCAGCTGATATTTCATTTGTTTATGGAAATGCATATTGTTTATGCAGTGTTGAGGAATGTGAAAGAACACCCTTGATTATTTTTACTGTGATAACTTATTTTGATTTTGTAAGCCAACACTTTTGAGATCAGTCAATAAATGCTTCTGGTATTGACTTATATGCTGCCCCTGTCTTCATGTTGTTGCTGGACATATCTTTTTAAAAATGTGTGTAGGTCACCTAAATCATCAGAAAAATTGCCCCCCTGAGAATTTTTTCAGGAGCCGCCACTGGTCTGGGATAATGGTGTTGATGTGTGACTTGACCAGCCTTCCAAAGCACTTAATAATTAAAGATGCGAGTGCTACAGGGCGATAGTCATTTAGGCAGTTTACCTTGGAGTTCTTGGGAACAGGTACAATGGTGGTCAGCTTGAAACATGTTAGGATTACAATCTGGTACAAGGAGAGATTGAACATGTCCGTGAAGACACTTGCCAGCTGGTCTGCGCATGCTCTGAGAATGTGCCCTGGTATTCTGTCTTGAAGAATCTTGAACAATGCATAGGCCTAATCATTAGTTATCAACAGAGATTGATGCACTTACAACTATGAAGAGTAGGACTGGTACTCTGAGAATCCACCAAACCCAGTCATGTACCCTTGTCTCCCAGCAGCTTGAGGAGAAAGAGAAACCTATTAATGTATGTGAACTATGATGATGATGCAATTGTCATCTGTTTAAAATGGTCTATGACATCCCATTCATCTGTATCTTACCCTTCATCCTCATAGAAGTATTTTGCCAAGCCCCAGGATACAATGACAATCATTGGCAAACCTATGTAGAAAAACAAAAACTGTTTAGTTAAATTCAATCCCTCTTTTCAGTGAACAGTTCACTATGACATGACATTGCTAGATGACATCAATGACATGGCATGTGTAGTGTTGTTGTAATGTAGAGGGGACAGGTGTCCGTACCCCAGCCCTGGATGATGTACCACCACAGGGTTTCTTCTTGGAGAAGAAGGAGACGCTGACCAGGGTGTGGAGGTAGTGTCCCTCCACCAGCAGCCAGCTGTAGTTAGCCATGATGCAGTAGTTGGAGAACATCACCACTAACTTACACACCACCTACAGGATATGATGAGAAAAGATACAGTACATGACCAAAAGTATGTGGACACCTGCTTGTCAAACGTCTCATTCCAAAATCATGGGCATTCATATGGAGTTTGTCCCCCCTTTGCTGCTATAACAGCCTCCACTTCTGGGAAGTCTTTACACTAGATGTTGGAACATTGCCGCGGGGACTTGCTTCCATTCAGCCACGAGTATAAGTGAGGTCGGGCACTGATGTTGGGCGATTAGGCCTGGCTCGCAGTCGGCGGTCCAATTTATCCCAAAGGTGTTCGATGGGGTTGAGGTCAGGGATCTGTGCAGGCCAGTCAAGTTATATTTACTCATCAATCTACACACAATACCCCATAATGACAAAGCAAAAACTAAAAACACCTTATTTACATAAGTATTCAGACCCTTTGCTATGAGACTCGAAATTGAGCTCAGGTGCATCCTGTTTCCATTGTTCATCCTTGATGTTTCTACAACTTGATTGGAGTCCACCAGTGGTAAATTCAATTGATTGGACATGATTTGGAAAGGCACACACCTGTCTATATAAGGTACCACAGTTGACAGTGCATGTCAGAGGAAAAACCAAGCCATGAGGTCGAAGGAATTGTCCGTAGAGCTCCGAGACAGGATTGTGTTGAGGCACAGATCTGGGGAAGGGTACAGCAATGTCTGCAGCATTGAAGGTCCCCAAGAACACAGTGGGCTCCATCATTCTTAAATGGAATAAGTTTGGAACCACCAAGACTCTTCCTAGAGCTGGCTGCCCGGCCAAACTTAGCAATCGGGGAGAAGGGCCTTGGTCAGGAGTTGACCAAGAACCCGATGGTCACTCTGACAGAGCTTCAGAGTTCCTCTGTGGAGATGGGAGAACCTTCCAGAAGGACAACCATCTCTGCAGCACTCCACCAATCAGGCCTTTATAGTAAAGTGGCCAGAACGGAAGCCACTCCTCAGTAAAAGGCACGTGACAGCCCGCTTGGAGTTTGGCTAAAGGACTCTCAGACCATGAGAAACAAGATTCTCTGGTCTGATGAAACCTGGCACCATCCCTACGGTGAAGCATGGTGGTGGCAGCATCATGCTGTGGGGATGTTTTTCAACGGCAGGGACTGGGAGACTAGTCAGGATTTAGGGAAATATGAACAGAGCAAAGTACAGAGAGATCCTTGATGAAAACCTGCTCCAGTGCGCTCAGGACCTTAGACTTAGGCGAAGGTTCATCTTCCAACAGGACAACGACCCTAAGCACACAGCCAAGACAACGCAGGAGTGGCTTCGGGACAAGTCTCTGAATGTCCTTGAGTGGCCCAGCCAGAGCCTGGACTTGAACCCGATCGAACATCTCTGGAGAGACTTGAAAATAGGTGTGCAGCAATGCTCCCCTTCCAACCTGACAGAGCTTGAGAGGATCTGCAGAGAAGAATGGGAGAAATTCCCAAATACAGGTGTGCCACGCTTCTAGCGTCATACCCAAGAAGACTTGAGGCTGTAATCGCCGCCAAAGGTGCTTCAACAAACTATTGAGTAAAGGGTCTGAATACTTATGTAAATGTGATATTTCCGTTTTTTATGTTTCATACATTTGCAAACATTTCTAAAAACCTGTTTTTGCTTTGTCATTATGGGGTATTGTGTGTAGATTGATGAAGGAAAAAACGTATGTAATCCATTTTAGAATAATGTCACGAGTTGCTAAGCCAGAACCCAGAAGCAGACCAGGACAAGGTAAGTAGAAACGAAGGTGAGTGTTTATTACAAATTCAAGAGTGATGCTGAATAATCCAGGGAACAGAGCGGGCGGCGTTGATTAGTTGTTGGGGGTGCAGTGGTTGATCCCATCCTGGGTCGGCAGCCGCCGACCACCAGGCAGAGGTTGGATGAAGGTTCCGGACGGGTGACTGCAGATGGAACAAAACGGGGGTAAGTAAGTAACAAACCAACACGGTGCAAAAACAACAAAACTAACGCTAGGCTCTAAAACTGATACTCTGGTAAACCTACTGTTCATGGCTAACGATCCGGCAGGGACTGGATGTTAGGCCAGAACCTAAGAAGGGTGATGATCAGGACCAGGTGTGCAGATTGCTGATGGGATGCAGGTGCGGAAATCAAGAGAGCTCCCCGGAGCGTTCCCGAACCCTCGGGAAACTGGAGATCACGAACAGAAAAACTAGTCACCAGACAGGACCCGACTCAGACTGCCGGGATCGTTACAGTACCCCCCTCCGGAGACGCCACCGGGCGGACTCCCCGGAGCGCCAGGATGGAGGCGGTAGAAGTCACTGATGAGGTCAGCATCTAGGACCTGTCGCCGCGGAATCCAACTCCTCTCTTCAGGACCATACCCCTCCCAGTCCACGAGATACTGGAAACCCCGGCCCCGCCGTCTGGAATCCATGATGCGACGCACCGTGTAGGCAGGACCACCTCCGATCATCCGAGGAGGAGGAGGAGGAGGCGGAGGAGGCAAAAGAGGACTGAGGAAGACAGGCTTGAGGCAGGAGACATGAAAAGTGGGATGGACTCTGAGCGTCCTCGGTAGTTTGAGTCGAACTGCCACTGGATTGATCACCTTCTCCACCACAAACGGACCAATGAACTCGGTAACAACTTCCTAGACTCAGTCCGTAACGGAAGATCCCGTGTGGCCAAGCAAACCCTATCTCCGATGGTATAGGTGGGAGCGGGGATCCGGCGACGATTCGCCTGGAGCTGATACCGGTCCGAAACTCTAAGGAGTGCCTTTCTGGCCCGATGCCAGGTCCGGTGGCAACGACGAATATGGGCCTGAACCGAAGGCACTGAGAGCTCCTTCTCCTGAGAAGGGAACAGGGGAGGTTGGTAGCCATACAGGCACTGGAAGGGGAGACATCCCAGTGGCAGATGTAGGGAGAGTATTGTGGGCATACTCAACCCAAGGCAACTGAGAGACCCAGGAGGTGGGGTTGGAAGAGACCAGACAGCGTAGCGTGGATTCCATCTTCTGGTTGGCTCTCTCCGCCTGACCATTGGATTGGGGGTGAAAACCAGATGTGAGACTGACTGTAGCTCCAATGGCCAAACAGAAGGACTTCCAGACAGCAGAGGTAAACTGAGGGCCACGGTCGGAAACGATATCACTGGGCAAACCGTGGACCCTGAAAACCTCCCTAACCAGGATCTCGGACGTCTCCGAGGCAGAGGGAAGCTTGGCAATTGGCACAAAGTGGGCGAACTTGCTGAATCTGTCCACGATAGTCAGAACGACCGTGTTCCCCTCAGAAGCGGGCAACCCAGTGACGAAGTCCAGGGCCAGATGCGACCATGGTCGCCGGGGAATAGGAAGGGGGTGAAGTAGTCCAGAGCTGGGCCGATTGGTACTCTTATTCTGCGCACACACTGGACAGGCAGCAACAAAACCCCGAGTATCCTCGGCCATGGCAGGCCACCAAAAACGTCTGCGAAGAAACGCCATTGTCCGAGCCACGCCAGGGTGACAAGCCATCTTGCTGGCGTGGGACCATTTGAGGACAGCAGGACGAACCGACTCAGGCACAAACAACCGACCGGGTGGACCGTTACCGGGACCGGGCTGAGTCCGAAGGGCCGCCAGCACCTCCTCCTCAATCTTCCACATAACTGCTCCCACGACGCAGTTCCGGGGGAGAATTGTCTCGGTCTTGGACCCACTCTCCTCCGTCTTGGAGAACATCCGGGACAAGGCGTCCGCCTTGCCGTTCTTAGATCCAGGTCGGAACGTCAGGGGAAAACTTGAATCGTCCGAAAAACAACGCCCACCTGGCCTGACGGGAGTTGAGACGTTTAGCCGATTGCACGTAAGCAAGATTCTTGTGGTCAGTCCAGACAATAAACGGTTGCTCCGCCCCCCTCCAACCAGTGGCGCCACTCCTCCAAGGCAAGTTTCACCGCGAGAAGCTCCCGGTTACCCACATCGTAATTCCTCTCCGCAGGCGAAAGGCGACGAGAGTAGTAGGCGCAGGGATGGAGTTTACTGTCCGTGGAGCATCGCTGCGACAGGATGGCGCCAACTCCCACATCAGACGCGTCCACTTCAACGACGAACTGACGGGCCGTGTCCGGTTGAGAGAATCGGTGCGTTGGTGAATCGCCTCTTCAAATCCAGAAACGCTCGATCCGCCTCCGGATTCCACTTGAAGGTCCTGATACTGGAAGTCAAGGCAGTTAACGGAGCGGCCACACGGCTGTAATCCCGGATGAATCTGCGGTAGAAATTCGCAAACCCCAAAAATCTCTGGAGCTGCAATCTCGTACCGGGCTGGGCCCATTCCAGAACCGCTCTAACCTTCTCCTGGTCCATCCTAATCTCTCCCCTGGAGATGATGTACCCGAGAAAGGATGTCGTGTGGGCGTGAAACTCGCACTTCTCGGCCTTCACGAACAGGCGATTCTCCAACAATCGCTGCAGAACCTGCCGGACATGCTGGACGTGGTCGGAAGGTTCCTTCGAGAAGATCAGAATGTCATCCAGGTAAACAAACACAAAGAGACCCGATCATATCTCTCAGGACGTCGTTCACCATACTCTGGAATACCGCTGGAGCATTGGTCAGTCCAAACGGCATCACCTGATACTCGAAGTGACCCATCGGTGTATTGAAACCCGTCAACCACTCGTCCCCCTCTCTGATCCGGACCATGTGATACGCATTGCGTAGGTCTAGCTTGGTGAACACCGTAGCACCCTGTAAGGAGTCGAAGGCAGAACTCATCAAGGGCAGGGGATACTTGTTCTTGACCGTGATGTCATTCAACCCCCGATAATCAATACACGGTCGAAGAGAGCCATCCTTCTTACCCACAAAGAAGAATCCCTGCCCCCAGGGGGTGATGACGAGGGGACGAACGAGACCAGCAGCTAGGGACTCCTTGATGTAGGTCTCCAAAGCCTCACGTTCAGGTCGGGAGATACTGTATAACCTTCCCTTGGGGTAGACAGCTCCAGGGAACAGGTTGATGGCACAATCATATGGTCGGTGGGGAGGGAGTGACAGAGCCTTCTGCTTACTGAAAACTTCCCCCAAATCGTGATATGTCTCGGGAACCAGGGACAAATCTGGGGGTTTAGCCTCAATCACCTGACTGGGAACCGAATGGGGGCAGGCAGTCTTGAGACAGTTAGCATGACAATCAAGGCTCCAACTCGTTACCTTGCCCGTCACCCAATCGAACGTGGGATTGTGTTCCTTCAGCCAGGGGTATCCAAGGACCAGAGGAACATGGGAAGACGGCAGAATGAAGAATGAAATCATCTCAGAATGATTCCCCGACAACCGCATCTTAACCGGTTCAGTCCTCATCGTGATACGTGCCAGACTACTGCCGTTCAGAGTGGTCGCTTCAATGGCTTCCGGCAATTGCTCCTTGGAAAGCCCCAGCTGTTCCACCAACTCGGCATCAAGAAAGCTTCCATCGGCACCTGAATCGATAAAAGCGTTAATCGCTAAGCTCTGATTCCTGTTCACAAGGGTAGCCGGGAAACGGGGGTCTGACAGAGGTACTGAGAGGTTGAAACTGGCTCGCTAAAAGTCCTCCCAACTTTAGCGAGCCGGGCAGTTTGACGACCGCCGGGAACAAGTGGAGATGTAATGTCCCGAGCTACCACAGTAGAGGCAGCAGTTGGTCTTACGTCTATGTTGACGCTCCTCCTTGGTTAACCCGTGCACGCCCCACTTGCATGGGTTCAGAATCGGAAGAGAGGACCTCTCCACTAATCCTTTGTGGTGGAGAATGATCGACATGTTCTGGTCCACCACCCGACCCGACTGGGAACTGAGAAGCTGATCGATTGGACGGACCCCATTGCTTCTCCCTCCTTCGCTCTCGGACTCGATTATCCACCCGAATAGACAAGGCTACCAAGCTGTCCAGGTCACTAGGCTCCGGATAGGAGATCAACTCATCCTTGAGCTGCTCCGACAGACCCTGGTAAAAGGCCGCTTGCAGAGACTCCTCGTTCCACCCACTCTCCACAGCCAACGTCTTGAACTCGATCACGAAGTCGGCCACGCTGCGAGTTCCTTGGTGAAGCGAAAACAGGCGCCTAGCTGCGTCCCTCCCTCGGACGGAATGGTCGAAGAGCTTCCTCATCTCGGCCGTGAACCCCTGGTATGAAGCCATGCAGGGGTCTTGTCGTTCCCAAACGGCTGAAGCCCACTCCAGCGCTCGACCACGCAGCAACGCAATCACAAAGGCTATCCTAGCCTTGTCTGTGGCATAAGAGTAGGGCTGTAGATCGAACACTAATCCACACTGCATAAGGAAGGAACGGCATCTTCCCAGCTCCCCCTCATATCTATCCGGCGTCGGAACCTTGGGCTCACGGAAGGACACAGCTCCAGAAGCAGCAGGCGAGATGGGTGAAACCGGTAGTGGATCCTCCACCGGAAACTTGCGTTGGTTCTGGACCTCCGTCAGACCGGTAGAAAGGTTCGAACTGACAACGCGATCTCCTGTAGTACCGTGCTATGATGGCCCAACATCTTCTCCTGATGGGTAATGGCATGGCGAACAGAGTCCAGGTCCGCTGGGTTCATTACTGGCCGGATCGTTCTGTCACGAGTTGCTAAGCCAGAACCCAGAAGCAGACCAGGACAAGGTAAGTAGAAACGAAGGTGAGTGTTTATTACAAATTCAAGAGTGATGCTGAATAATCCAGGGAACAGAGCGGGCGGCGTTGATTAGTTGTTGGGGGTGCAGTGGTTGATCCCATCCTGGGTCGGCAGCCGCCGACCACCAGGCAGAGGTTGGATGAAGGTTCCGGACGGGTGACTGCAGATGGAACAAAACGGGGGTAAGTAAGTAACAAACCAACACGGTGCAAAAACAACAAAACTAACGCTAGGCTCTAAAACTGATACTCTGGTAAACCTACTGTTCATGGCTAACGATCCGGCAGGGACTGGATGTTAGGCCAGAACCTAAGAAGGGTGATGATCAGGACCAGGTGTGCAGATTGCTGATGGGATGCAGGTGCGGAAATCAAGAGAGCTCCCGGAGCGTTCCCGAACCCTCGGGAAACTGGAGATCACGAACAGAAAAACTAGTCACCAGACAGGACCCGACTCAGACTGCCGGGATCGTTACAAATAAGGCTGTAACGTAACAAAATGTGGAAAAGTCAAGGGGTCCGAATACTTTCCGAATGCACTGTATAGTGTAGGAGGGGTATTTTAGTATGTTCATATCATGTTGAAAGATTAATAACTATCAAAACCAGGAATTTTTTCAAGAGTTAGAAAAGTGAGTTATTCTGCTTTCACACACTAAATTACTAATTTCTCTCTATCAATCTGTTCATCCATTTACACATGCATTGACAGTCACTACAAAGTACAGTAGATACGTACTGGGTAGTCGTCACAATGGTAGAAGTCTTCATCGGTGAAGAGCACAGAGTCTTTGATGAAGATGAAGGAAGCACGCAGGATGAAGGAGACAAAGAGTTGGATGTGGATGTAGTTTCTGGTGCAGTGCAGTTTCCTAGACAACAGGAAAAGTGTAAAAGCAGCTGTAAATGTCCTCCTTGACCAACATGCTTTTGACACCCATGTTGTAATATGTTTAATCCCCCACTGAGACACAATATTAAGATAAGCATGTTGGTTACAGTCTGGTTTATTGGGTATCCAAATGGATTATCATATATTTTTATCATAATAATTCTTAGACTTGATTCTCTGTTTCTCACCTAAAGAGACAGAGGATGGTGATGGCGATGGTGAGAGAGATTAGAGAGAGAGCGTAGCCTGCAGTGTACATGGTCTTCACGTAGGGAAGTACATGTGGGAGTCATGTGACTGGGAGGAAAAAGTGGCCTGGTGTAAGAATATATGAAAATTGTCCATGTATTTTTAAATCACTGCTCAACACTTCTATGGCTTTCCTTATTTTTATGTATTTGTCCTGAATCAAAGACAAAACCATTGATGTAGCATATACTAAGATTACACATGTACCCACCTCTCCAAGTAAGTGTAAGGTTTCGTTGAAACATGCATGCTCGTAAGGAGGGAATGGGTCCGTCCAGCCCGTGTCTGTGCAGTTCCGGTACACTTTACCTGGAAAATCATACAGTCTCATCAATACTTACTTACTGTTCTGTTCAAATAAATGAATTATGGCCATCAAAATAGTCGGCATCAGAGTAAAAAAACTTGACCATGCAGAGCAACGGTGGAACAGACCAAATATTTTCGAAGACACACAGACCTACATAGTACGCAGGTTCAATCTCTCTGGTATTTTAGTGCAGGCAGTAGTTTTTGCAGGCTTCATTTGTGTTATGTAAGGTTGTCATAAATCACTTCATGATGCCGCTGTTTCCACAAGCAGACCTTTTATGAACTCTTTACCACTCCTCTGTTCTTTTAGTCTATCGCCTATATGAGCATCAATCAACAGTTTATGGTAGAAAGACAAACATTTTTGTATTGAATGGAAACAAATTATCTTAGTGGTGGATCATTAACTAACACATACATAACAGCCAGGGGTGGGGTGGGGGTCTAACACACATCATAACAGCCAGGGGTGGGGTGGGGGTCTAACACACATCATAACAGCCAGGGGGGGGGGTGGGGGTCTAACACACATCATAACAGCCAGGGGTGGGGTGGGGGGTCTAACACACATCATAACAGCCAGGGGTGGGGTGGGGGTCTAACACACATCATAACAGCCAGGGGTGGGGTGGGGGGTCTAACACACATCATAACAGCCAGGGGTGGGGTGGGGGGTCTAACACACATCATAACAGCCAGGGGTGGGGTGGGGGTCTAACACATAACAGCCAGGGGGTGGGGTGGGGGTCTAACACACATCATAACAGCCAGGGGTGGGGTGGGGGGTCTAATACACATCATAACAGCCAGGGGTGGGGTGGGGGTCTAATACACATCATAACAGCCAGGGGTGGGGTGGGGGTCTAATACACATCATAACAGCCAGGGGGTGGGGTGGGGGGTCTAACACACATCATAACAGCCAGGGGTGGGGTGGGGGTCTAATACACATCATAACAGCCAGGGGTGGGGTGGGGGTCTAATACACATCATAACAGCCAGGGGGTGGGGTGGGGGTCTAACACACATCATAACAGCCAGGGGTGGGGTGGGGGTCTAATACACATCATAACAGCCAGGGGTGGGGTGGGGGTCTAATACACATCATAACAGCCAGGGGGTGGGGTGGGGGTCTAATACACATCATAACAGCCAGGGGTGGGGTGGGGGTCTAACACACATCATAACAGCCAGGGGTGGGGTGGGGGTCTAATACACATCATAACAGCCAGGGGTGGGGTGGGGGTCTAATACACATCATAACAGCCAGGGGGTGGGGTGGGGGTCTAACATTTTACATTTACATTTTAGTCATTTAGCAGACGCTCTTAACCAGAGCGACTTACAGGAGCAATTAGGGTTAAGTGCCTTGCTCAAGGGCACATTAACGTCATTTAGCAGACGCTCTTAGCCAGAGCGACTCACAAATTGGTGCGTTCACCCTATAGCCAGTGGGATAACCACTTTACAATTTGGGGGGGGTTAGAAGGATTACTTTATCCTATCCCAGGTATTCCTTAAAGAGGTGGGGTTTCAAATGTCTCCGGAAGGTGGTGAGTGACTCCGCTGTCCTGGCGTCGTGAGGGAGCTTGTTCCACCATTGGGGTGCCAGAGCAGCGAACAGTTTTGACTGGGCTGAGCGGGAGCTGTGCTTCCGCAGAGGAAGGGGAGCCAGCAGGCCAGAGGTGGATGAACGCAATGTCCTCGTTTGGGTGTAGGGACTGATCAGAGCCTGAAGGTACAGAGGTGCCGTTCCCCTCACTGCTCCAAAGGCAAGCACCATGGTCTTGTAGCGGATGCGAGCTTCAATTGGAAGCCAGTGGAGTGTGCGGAGGAGGGGGTGACGTGAGAGAACTTGGGACACACATCATAACAGCCAGGGGTGGGGTGGGGGTCTAATACACATCATAACAGCCAGGGGGTGGGGTGGGGGTCTAATACACATCATAACAGCCAGGGGTGGGGTGGGGGGTCTAACACACATCATAACAGCCAGGGGGTGGGGTGGGGGTCTAACACATAACAGCCAGGGGTGGGGTGGGGGTCTAACACACATCATAACAGCCAGGGGTGGGGTGGGGGTCTAACACACATCATAACAGCCAGGGGTGGGGTGGGGGGTCTAACACACATCATAACAGCCAGGGGGTGGGGTGGGGGTCTAATACACATCATAACAGCCAGGGGTGGGGTGGGGGTCTAATACACATCATAACAGCCAGGGGGTGGGGGGGGGGTCTAACACATAACAGCCAGGGGTGGGGTGGGGGTCTAACACACATCATAACAGCCAGGGGGTGGGGTGGGGGTCTAATACACATCATAACAGCCAGGGGTGGGGTGGGGGTCTAACACACATCATAACAGCCAGGGGGTGGGGTGGGGTCTAACACATAACAGCCAGGGGGTGGGGTGGGGGTCTAACACACATCATAACAGCCAGGGGTGGGGTGGGGGTCTAACACACATCATAACAGCCAGGGGTGGGGTGGGGGTCTAACACACATCATAACAGCCAGGGGTGGGGTGGGGGTCTAACACACATCATAACAGCCAGGGGGTGGGGTGGGGGTCTAACACACATCATAACAGCCAGGGGTGGGGTGGGGGGTCTAACACATCATAACAGCCAGGGGTGGGGTGGGGGTCTAACACATCATAACAGCCAGGGGTGGGGTGGGGGTCTAACACACATCATAACAGCCAGGGGTGGGGTGGGGGTCTAACACATAACAGCCAGGGGTGGGGTGGGGGTCTAACACATAACAGCCAGGGGTGGGGTGGGGGTCTAACACACATCATAACAGCCAGGGGGTGGGGTGGGGGTCTAACACACATCATAACAGCCAGGGGTGGGGTGGGGTCTAACACACATCATAACAGCCAGGGGGTGGGGTGGGGGTCTAACACACATCATAACAGCCAGGGGGGGGGGTGGGGGTCTAACACATCATAACAGCCAGGGGTGGGGTGGGGGTCTAACACATCATAACAGCCAGGGGTGGGGTGGGGGTCTAACACACATCATAACAGCCAGGGGTGGGGTGGGGGTCTAACACATAACAGCCAGGGGTGGGGTGGGGGTCTAACACATAACAGCCAGGGGTGGGGTGGGGGTCTAACACACATCATAACAGCCAGGGGGTGGGGTGGGGGTCTAACACACATCATAACAGCCAGGGGTGGGGTGGGGGTCTAACACACATCATAACAGCCAGGGGGGGGGGTGGGGGTCTAACACACATCATAACAGCCAGGGGTGGGGTGGGGGTATAACACACATCATAACAGCCAGGGGTGGGGTGGGGGTCTAACACACATCATAACAGCCAGGGGTGGGGTGGGGGTCTAACACATCATAACAGCCAGGGGTGGGGTGGGGGTCTAACACATCATAACAGCCAGGGGTGGGGTGGGGGTCTAACACATCATAACAGCCAGGGGGTGGGGTGGGGGTCTAACACACATCATAACAGCCAGGGGTGGGGTGGGGGTCTAATACACATCATAACAGCCAGGGGTGGGGTGGGGGTCTAACACACATCATAACAGCCAGGGGTGGGGTGGGGGGTCTAATACACATCATAACAGCCAGGGGTGGGGTGGGGGTCTAACACATAACAGCCAGGGGTTGGGGTGGGGTGTCTAATACACATCATAACAGCCATGGGTGGGGTGGGGGTCTAATACACATCATAACAGCCAGGGGTGGGGTGGGGGTCTAACACATAACAGCCAGGGGTGGGGTGGGGGTCTAACATACATCATAACAGCCAGGGGGTGGGGTGGGGGGTCTAATACACATCATAACAGCCAGGGGTGGGGTGGGGGTCTAACACACATCATAACAGCCAGGGGTGGGGTGGGGGTCTAACACACATCATAACAGCCAGGGGTGGGGTGGGGGTCTAACACACATCATAACAGCCAGGGGTGGGGTGGGGGGTCTAAGACACATCATAACAGCCAGGGGTGGGGGTCTAACACACATCATAACAGCCAGGGGGTGGGGTGGGGGTCTAATACACATCATAACAGCCAGGGGTGGGGTGGGGGTCTAACACACATCATAACAGCCAGGGGGTGGGGTGGGGGTCTAACACATAACAGCCAGGGGGTGGGGTGGGGGTCTAACACACATCATAACAGCCAGGGGTGGGGTGGGGGTCTAACACACATCATAACAGCCAGGGGGTGGGGTGGGGGTATAAAACATCATAACAGCCAGGGGGTGGGGTGGGGGGTCTAACACATAACAGCCAGGGGTGGGGTGGGGGTCTAACACACATCATAACAGCCAGGAGTGGGGTGGGGGTCTAACACACATCATAACAGCCAGGAGTGGGGTGGGGGTCTAATACATAACAGCCAGGGGGTGGGGTGGGGGTCTAACACATAACGTGGTCCTCTGTAGCTCAGCTGGTAGAGCACGGCGCTTGTAACGCCAAGGTAGTGGGTTCGATCCCCGGGACCACCCATACGTAAAAATGTATGCACGCATGACTGTAAGTCGCTTTGGATAAAAGCGTCTGCTAAATGGCATATTATTATTATAACAGCCAGGGGTGGAGTGGGGTCTAACACATAACAGCCAGGGCTGGGGTGGGGGTCTAACGCATTGTAACAGCCAGGGGTGGGGTGGGGGTCTAACACATAACAGCCAGGGGTGGGGTGGGGGTCTAACACACATCATAACAGCCAGGGCTGGGGTGGGGGTCTAACACACATCATAACAGCCAGAGGTGGGGTGGGGGTCTAATACACATCATAACAGCCAGGGGTGGGGTGGGGGTCTAACACACATCATAACAGCCAGGGGTGGGGTGGGGGTCTAACACACATCATAACAGCCAGGGGTGGGGTGGGGGTCTAATACACATCATAACAGCCAGGGGGTGGGGTGGGGGGTCTAACACACATCATAACAGCCAGGGGTGGGGTGGGGGTCTAACACACATCATAACAGCCAGGGGTGGGGTGGGGGTCTAACACATAACAGCCAGGGGTGGGGTGGGGGGTCTAACACACACATCGTAACGGGGGGGTATACATGTGTTTGGTGGTTTATTGTCATGCATTATATGGCAAACAGTACAATGACAGTCCTTGTTTGATCGTTGTGAATAATTTACATTTTAGTCATTTAGCAGATGCTCTTATCCAGAGTGACTTACAGGAGCAATTGAGGTTAAATGCCTTGCTCAAGGGCACATTGACAGATTTTTCACCTAGTCGGCTCGGGGATTCGAACCAGCGACCTTTCGGTTACTGGCCAAATGCTCTTCGGCTACCTGCCGCCCATAGTACAGTAATAACAAGTACAGTAATAACAAGAGGAGCAAGACAAACAGCTCTGATAACCTGATGAACTGCTCTCACCAACATGACAGTAATGTTGAACTCAAAAGGGGTAACTAACTACAACAATAATACAGTATGTTGAGCTGTAACCTACTCTATACTGCCACTAGAGGGAAACCTAGTCCACTGTCAAACTGGCCTGGTTCCCAGTGATGTGCTGATGTGCAGTTTCAGATTTTGATACCTGTGGGACTGGAAATGATTTTCCTCTTATGTTGTATGTATATCATATAATGCCATTCAGAGAAAACTTAAAAAAACGAACAGAAAATGTCTAAGAACATTGACTATTATGGAATAGAGAAGGAACATGTTAACCTATATTTGTTTAGCTTAGGAATACATGACAAACCATGCTGGGTATGAATTTCTAAGGTGAAAATATAGAAACAGTCTCATCTCACCTGGTTGGGGAGTTTTGGACACATTATGCAGCCGCAACTCATGAAGGCACCTCTCCTCCTCTCGAATAAGAATGATGTACGGCTCACAGTCTGCTTGAACCTTTCATAGTTAAAAAGAAAAATAATGTGTGCATGTGTCATCTCCCCATAGCCTACAGTGCCTTCAGAAGGTATTCACACCCCTTGACTTTTTCCACATTTTGTTGTAACAGACTGAATTTAAAATGGATTCAATTGAGTTTTTGTCACTGGAATTAAGTGGAATTATGTTTTTTGAAATGTTTACAAATAAATAAAAATGAAAAGCTTAAATGTCTTTAGTCAATAAGTATTCAACCCCTTTGTTATTGCAAGCCTAAATAAGTTCAGGAGTAAACATATGTTAACAAGTCACATAATAGTTTTTTTTTATTTTTATGACTACCTCATCTCTGTACCCCACACATACAATTATCTGTAAGGTCCCTCAGTCGAGCAGTCAACTTTACACACATATTCAACCACAAAGACCACAGAGGTTTTCCAATGCCTCATAAAGAAGGGCACCTATTGGTAGATGGGTAAAAAAAAATTAAAGCAGACATTGAATATCCATTTGAGCATGGTGAAGTTATTAACTACACTTTGGATGGTGTATCAATACACCTAGTGACTAAAAAGATAGTGGTGTCCTTCCTAACTCAGTTGCTGGAGAGGAAGGAAACCACTCAGGATTTCGCCATAAGGCCAACGATGACTTTAAAACAGTTAAGAGTTTAATGGCTGTGATAAGAGAAAACTAAGGATGGATCAACATTGTAGTTACTCCACAATACTAACTTAATTGACAGGGAAAATAAGGAAGCCTGTACAGAACAAAAATATTCCAAAACATGCATCCTGTTTGCAACAAGGCACTAAAGTAAAACAATGTACTTTTTGTCCTGAATACACAGTGTTATGTTTGGGGGAAATTCAATACAACACATTACTGAGTAGCACTCTCCATATTTTCAAGCATAGTGGTGGCTGCATCATGTTATGGGTATGCTTGTAATCGTTGGAATGGGCACAGGCAAAATCCTAGAAAAAAACCTGCTTCAGTCTGCTTTCCACCAGACACAGGGAAATTAATTCACCTTTCAGCAGGACAAAACATAAGACCACATCTACACTGGAGTGTTACTGAGTTGCCGAGTTACAGTTTTGATTTAAATCTGCTTTAAAATCTATGGCAAGATCTGAAAATTGTTGTCTTGCAATGATCAACAACCAATTTGACAGAGCTTGAAGAATTTTGAAATGAATAATGGGCAAATGTTGCACAATCCTGCTGTGGAAAGCTCTTAGAGAGACTTACCCAGAAAAGACTCACAGCTGTAGTCTCTGTAGAAAAGTCTCTGCCAAAGGTGATTCTAATATACACTGAGTATACCAAACATTAGGAACACCTTCCTAATATGTGTTAGCATTTTCCCCCACTTTGACATGAAAGTATTTTGTGTAGATCGTTGACCAATTTTTTAACCCTCTTTGTAACAACAACATTTGGAAAAGGTCAAGGGGTGTGAATAATTTCTGAAGGCACTGAGTGTACAAAACATTAAAAAAGTATTCCTTAGTTGCAAAGTTTCTCAAAATCTAAAGGCATAACCTTCAACCTAGATTATTTTTCCATGACATAGTAGACTGACCAGGTGAATCCAGGTGAAAGCTATGATCCGTTATTGATGTCACCTGTTTAATCCACTTAAAATCAGTATAGATGAAGAGGAGGAGACAGGTTAAATATGGATTTTGAAGCCTTGAGACATGGATTGTGTATGCGTCAATTTAAATGTGAATGGGCAAGACAAAAAATGTAAGTGCCTTTGATGGTAGTAGTAGTAGGTGCCAGGTGCACAAGTTTGAGTGTGTCAAGAACTGCAACACTGCTGGGTTTTTCCACGCTCAACAGTTTCCAGTGTGTATCAAGAATGGTCCACCAAAAAATGTAAGTGCCTTTGATGGTAGTAGTAGTAGGTGCCAGGTGCACAAGTTTGAGTGTGTCAAGAACTGCAACACTGCTGGGTTTTTCCACGCTCAACAGTTTCCAGTGTGTATCAAGAATGGTCCACCAAACATCCTGCTAACTTGACACAACTGTGGGAAGCATTGGAGTCAATATGGGCCAGCATCCCTGTGGAACGCTTTTGACACCTTGTAGTCCATGCCCCGACGAATTGAGGCTGTTCTAAGGGCAAAAGGGGGTACAAACTCAGTATTATGAAGGTGTTCCTAATGTTTCGTACACTCAGTGTATATGTATGTACCTTGCCAAACATGCCCAGCTGTTTCAAACACGCGCATTCATTCTTACCTTCAAGTACATGCCCAGTAGGATTCCAATAATTCCAATGTGCATTTTGTCAGTCACAAGCATCATATACTATCCAAGATGGCGAAGTAGTGCAGTCCTGTTTCTGTCGTGTGTCTGTAAATAGCCTGTAAATACCCAGTTTTTTTGTATTTTTTCGTACATGTTTCCCTATCAGACTTTTCATCCTTCTACAAAATATACTTTCCTGCAACCCGCCTCACTCAATGTGGAACGGATTCTATTGTTGACTTACCTTTGTCTAGAATCTAGAATCTCCAGTTGAAACTAGCTAGCCAGTTTCAGCTAACTAGCTACTTGCTATTAGCCACAGCTAGCGGTGTTTCACTCAGAACATTGGATTTTTTCCGGCGGGATTAATTTTAATCACTGGACATTGATCACCTGATATTCGGCCAGTCTGCACAGCGCGTTATCGACCCAGAACATATCAGTTTTTCCGCCGGAATCACTGAATCACTGGACCTTTAACTCCGGATTCATCGCTACCAGCTGGCTACAACAAAACGGACGCTGTGGTCTGGCTAATCATCCTGAGCTAGGCCCATCTCCCGGCTATCTACCTCTTTGTCAACCGGACGGGACCACCTAGTGTTGACACGGAGCCCCGCCCGATCCTACACGACTGGTCTGCCGACGAAATCGTCTGATGTGGTTACGGCGTTAACCACGAAGATTCCATCCATCTGCTAGCCCCTGGCCCGCTAGCACACGCTATCCATGGCCTCTTACTCACTAAACTGAACTAGCTACTGAACTAGCTACTTGCTATTAGCCACAGCCAGCGGTGTTTCACCCAGAACCTTGGATTTTTTTTTCCGCGGGATTAATTTTAATCACTGGACATTGATCACCGGATATTCGGCCAGTCTGCACAGCGTTATCGACCCAGAACATATCAGTTTTTCCGCCGGAATCACTGAATCACTGGACCTTTAACTCCGGATTCATCGCTACCAGCTGGCTACAACAAAAGCGGACGCTGTGGTCTGGCTAATCATCCTGAGCTAGGCCCATCTCCCGGCTATCTACCTCTCTGTCAACCGGACGGGACCACCTAGTGTTGACACGAAGCCCCGCCGATCCTACACGACTGGTCTGCCCGGCCTGAAATCGTCTGATGTGGTTACGACGTTAACCACGAAGATTCCATCCATCTGCTAGCCCTTACTAGCCCCTGCTAACCCTCTTACTCACTAGCGCTTCACCACCGGACCTTATGATAACTCAGCTATACAGCTGATATCTGCTAGACTGTTCCTTTTTACGGTACTACATCCTGTTTATGTTTAGCCTCAGCCCAAACATGGTTAGTTTATTGTTGTTTCGGTTATTTCTAATTGTACTATATCACTGTAGACCCCCCAGCCTAGCTAAACCTGCCTTAGATAGCTATTTTGTCCCTCCCCCATACAATCAGAGACTGACTCAATTGATGCCTCTAGAGATACTATCTCTTTCATTGTTACCCAACGCTTAGGTTTACCTCCACTTTACTCATATCCTTCCATATCCTTGTCTGTACATAATGCCCTGAATCTTTTCTATAACACCCGGAAATCTGCCCCCTTTATTCTATGTACCCAACGCACTAGAAGACCAGTTCTTAAAGCCTTTAGCCGTATCCTTATTCTAGTCCTCCTCTGTTCCTCTGGTGATGTAGAGGCTAACCCAGGCCCTGCAGCCCTCAGTATCACTCCTACTCCCCAGGCGCTATCATTTGATGACTTCTGTAATCGCAAAAGTCTTGGTTTCTTGCACATAAATATCAGAAGTCTACTTCCCTAAGTTTGAGTTATTCACTGCGTTAGCACACTCTGCCAACCCTGATGTTCTAGCAGTGTCTGAATCCTGGCTCAGGAAGGCCACCAAAAATTCTGAAATTTCCATCCCCAACTATAACATTTTCCGTCTAGATAGAACTGCCAAAGGGGGTGGAGTTGCAATCTACTGTAGAGATAGCCTGCAGAGCTCTATCATACTATCCAGGTCTGTGCCCAAACAGTTTGAGCTTCTACTTCTAAAAATCCACCTTTCCAGAAATAAGTCTCTCACTGTTGCCGCTTGCTACAGACCCCCTCAGCCCCAGCTGTGCCCTGGACACCATATGTGAATTGATTGCCCCC
This sequence comes from Coregonus clupeaformis, assembly GCF_020615455.1. NCBI lineage: Eukaryota > Metazoa > Chordata > Actinopteri > Salmoniformes > Salmonidae > Coregonus > Coregonus clupeaformis. The sequence goes on from NW_025534690.1 coordinate 29,988, forward strand.
ATTTATCCTCAGAGTTTGTACTGCTTGGTGACCTAAATTGGGATATGCTTAATACCCCAGCCATCCTACAATCCAAGCTAGATGCCCTCAACTTCACGCAAATTATCAACGAACCTACCAGGTACAACCCTAAATCCGTAAACATGGGTACCCTCATAGATATCATCCTGACTAACACTACCCTCTAAATACACCTCAGCTGTCTTCAACCAGGATCTCAGCGATCACTGCCTTTTGCCTGCGTCCGTACGGGTCCGCGGTCAAACGGCCACCCCTCATCACTGTCAAACGCTCCCTAAAACACTTTAGCGAGGAGGCCTTCCTAATTGACCTGGCCCAGGTATCCTGGATGGATATAGATCTCATTCCGTCAGTAGAGGATGCCTGGTTGTTCCTTAAAAGTAATTTCCTCTCAATCTTAAATAAACATGCCCCATTCAAAAATACAGAACTAAGAACCGATATAGCCCCTGGTTCTCCTCAGACTTGACTGCCCTTGACCAGCACAAAAACATCCTGTGGCGTACAGCATTAGCATCAAATAGCCCCCGCGATATGCAACTTTTCAGGGAAGTTAGGAACCAATATACACAAGCAGTCAGGAAAGCAAAGGCTAACTTTTTCAAACAGAAATTTGCTTCCTGTAGCACTAACTCCAAAAAAGTTTTGGGACACTGTAAAGTCCATGGAGAATAAGAGCACTTCCTCCCAGCTGCCCACTGCACTGAGGCTAGGAAACACTATCACCACCGATAAATCTACAATAATCGAGAATTTCAACAAGCATTTTGCTACAGCTGGCCATGCTTTCCATCTGGCTACCACTAACCCGGCCACCAACTCTGCACCCTCTGCTGCAACTTGCCCATGCCCCCCGCTTCTCCTTCACACAAATTCAGACAGCTGATGTTTTGAAAGCGCTGCAAAATCTGGACCCCTACAAATCAGCTGGGCTAGACAATCTGGACCCTTTCTTTCTAAAACTAGCCGCCGAAATTGTCGCAACCCCTATTACTAGTCTGTTCAACCTCTCTTTCATACGTCTGAGATCCCCAGAGATTGGAAAGCTGCCGCGGTCATCCCCCTCTTCAAAGGGGGTGACACTCTAGATCCAAACTGCTACAGACCTATATCCATCCTGCCCTGCCTTTCGAAAGTATTCGAAAGCCAAGTTAACAAACAGATCATCGACCATTTCGAATACCACCGTACCTTCTCCGCTATGCAATCCGGGTCACGGGTGCACTTCAGCCATGCTCAAGGTCCTAAACGATATTATAACCGCGATTGATAATAGACAGTACTGTGCAGCCGTCTTCATCGACCTGGCCAAGGCTTTCGACTCTGTCAACCACCGCATTCTTATTGGCAGACTAAATAGCCTTGGTTTCTCAAATGACTGCCTCGCCTGGTTCACCAACTACTTCTCAGATAGAGTTCAGTGTGTCAAATCGGAGGGCCTGTTGTCTGGACCTATGGCAGTCTCTATGGGGGTGCCACAGGGTTCAATTCTTGGGCCGACACTTTTCTCCGTGTATATCAATGATGTCGCTCTTGCTGCTGGTGACTCTCAGATCCACCTCTACGTAGACGACACCATTTTGTATACATCTGGCCCTTCATTGGACACTGTGTTAACAAACCTCCAAACGAGCTTCAATGCCATACAACAATCCTTCAGTAGCCTTCAACTGCTCTTAAACACTAGTAAAACTAAATGCATGCTTTTCAATCGAACGCTGCTAGCACCCGCCCACCCGACTAGAATCACCACTCTCGATGGGTCTGACCTAGAGTATGTGGACAACTACAAATATCTAGGTGTCTGGTTAGACTGTAAACTCAACTTCCAGACTCACATAAAGAATCTCCAATCCAAAGTTAAATCTAGAATCGGCTTCCTATTTGCGCAACAAAGCCTCCTTCACTCATGCTGCCAAACATGCCCTCGTAAAACTGACTATCCTACCGATCCTTGACTTCGGCGATGTCATTTACAAAATAGCCTCCAACACTCTACTCAGCAAATTGGATGTAGTCTATCACAGTGCCATCCGTTTTGTCTCCAAAGCCCCATACACTACCCACCACTGTGACCTGTACGCTCTTGTTGGCTGGTCCTCACTACATGTCCGTCGTCAAACCCACTGGCTCCAGGCCATCTATAAATCACTGCTAGGCAAATCCCCGCCTTATCTTAGCTCATTGGTCACCATAGCAGCACCCACCCGTAGTCTGCGCTCCAGCAGGTATATCTCTGGCCTGCTGGCTCCCTTCCTCTGCGGAAGCATAGCTCCCCCTCAGCCCAGTCAAAACTGTTCGCTGCTCTGGCACCCCAATGGTGGAACAAGCTCCCTCACGACGCCAGGACAGCGGAGTCACTCACCACCTTCCGGAGACATTTGAAACCCCACCTCTTTAAGGAATACCTGGGATAGGATAAAGTAATCCTTCTAACCCCCCAAATTGTAAAGTGGTTATCCCACTGGCTATAGGGTGAACGTACCAATTTGTGAGTCGCTCTGGCTAAGAGCGTCTGCTAAATAACGTTAATGTGCCCTTGAGCAAGGCACTTGACCCTAATTGCTCCTGTAAGTCGCTCTGGTTAAGAGCGTCTGCTAAATGACTAAAATGTAAATGTAAATGTAATCTCACTGGTCATTCCCAAAGCCAACACCTCCTTTGGCCGCCATTCCTTCCAGTTCTCTGCTGCCAATGACTGGAGCGGATCGCAAAAATCTCTGAAGCTGGAGACTCTTATCTCCCTCAATAACTTTAAGCATCAGTTGTCAAAGCACCTTACCGATCACTGCACCTGTACACAGCCCATCTGAAATTAGCCCACCCAACTACCTCATCCCTATATTGTTATTTATTTTGCTCTTTTTGCACCCCAGTATCTCTATTTGCACATAATCTCTTGCACATCTAGCATTCCAGTGTTAATACTATTGTAATTATTCTGCACTATAGCCTATTTATTGCCTTACCTCCATAACTTGCTACATTTGCACACACTGTATATATATTTTCTGTTGTATTTCTGACTTTATGTTTTTTTTTACCCCATATGTAACTCTGTGTTGTTTTTATTGCACTACTTTGCTTTATCTTGGCCAGGTCGCAGTTGTAAATGAGAACCTGTTCTCAACTGGCTTACCTGGTTAAATAAAAGTGAAATAAATAAATAAATAAATATACCAGCAAACTGTAACCTAATTATAGACTTGAATAAACTGCAAACGGACTTTCGGTACTAAAAGTCTGAAATAATCGTCCAATTCAAACCAGCAAGTCATCAAACAGCATCCACTGGCTTTGTCCAAACCAACTGCATGTGTTTTGTTTGAGCAGTTATTACACCTGACCAGTTTTATAATAGACTAGTACCAAAGACAGTACAGTATGAAGATAGGCAGAAACTGCTTCTCAATATAAATCCCCCGATAACGCATGTAGGCGAAGTCATGGCAACGTTGGCTCGCTTGACTCATGCGCAGAAATAGTCATTGGGTCTAATGGTCTTCTCACGCTGTACTGCACATGTGCAGACCGTCATGTCAAAGGCACTCTTTTGATATATTTATTTTTATTTCACCTTTATTTAACCAGGTAAGCCAGTTGAGAACAGGTTCTCATTTACAACTGCGACCTGGCCAAGATAAAGCAAAGTAGTGCAATAAAAACAACACAGAGTTACATATGGGGTAAAAAAAAAACATAAAGTCAGAAATACAACAGAAAATATATATACAGTGTGTGCAAATGTAGCAAGTTATGGAGGTAAGGCAATAAATAGGCTTATAAAAAGTATTATATAAAGTTGTTTTTGACAAAAATGAAAACGTGTCAGTGTGTCACTTTCACGAGGTTGTAGTAATACCATGTTCAACTACTTAAGACGATGTCTCGACTCCAGGTTGTGCCTTTAGATTTCGAGAAAATGTACAACAAATGAATATATTTTTACTTCTCTCATTGACTTCATAAACCCCAAGCCCCGGTCTTGTCTGCTTGGCCTGTTTCACAAGCGTTCCCAGATGTTGCGCCTCTGGGTTTAGAAACTCTTTGCTAATACTAACCCTTGAAAAAATATCCCTCCCCACGGAAGAATCACTATGGTGACGAGAGTGTTTGGTGGATGTTCTATCAGTGAAACAACAGGTACGTTCAGTTTTCAACCTTGAAAAGCACCCACATCATGCAACGAATAACAACGTGTGTTGTTTATGAGCTAACGTTACCAAATCGAAACTAAAACAACTGTTTGATGAAGTTTGATAACAAGCTAGCTAACGACGTTAGCTGTTTCTCTCTGCTAGCTGCTAGCTTCCACTCTTTCTTGCTAACCCGTCCCTAGCTAGTTTGCTTACTTTCCTGTGTCAACCACAGTAGCTGCACATGCACAAAGTTGGCTTGCTAGCTTTGTGTCATTTGGTTCTTTTCATTATCATATGGACAACATTGCATCTTTGAAATGCAAGCGTTTAACGTTACATATCTGATGTGATATGAATTGTGATATTGTTTGCTATCTTCTTCAGCCCCGTTTTTAATGGAGAAGTGATGGAAGTGGCACACTCTGCATCAGAGACATTCACAGACAGTCAAAGGAAGAAGACCCCTCTTCCCCCTGTGCCAACTGGTGGAGGACACAAAAATAAGTCCCTCTAATGTCCCTCATCACCTACTAGAGACCCGTAGGACCCTTACACTTAAACAATTTGATACATCTCAGTCATATATTTAACAGGCTATATTCAGTCAAGAATAATATGTTTATTGTAGTAGAGCGCTAGGGCTAGAACTATAATATGCATGCTCATGATGCTATCTGAGTTACCGTAGCCTACATTATGCAGTGTGTGGTTCCTCAGGCGTTTGATAATATTTTCCACTTGTTTTGGGTTTTAATATTTACTTCATTTAGCAAATGCTCTTATCAAGAGAGCGACTTACAGTAGTGAGTGCATACATTTTCCATACTTTTCCCCGTACTGGTCCCCCCATGGGAATTAAACCCACAACCCTGGCATTGCAAGCATCATGCTCTACCAATTGAGCCACACGGGACTAAGCAGATGGTGAAGACATCTCATTTATATTATACTTTCCAGAAACCTATACCAAACTCAAGAGCAACAGTGCAATCCATGCAGAACCCTCAGCACTTCACTTCAGTGGGTTTAAACTGGGGAAGGATTATCAGAGGACCTTGGTGAGTGAAGTAAAGAGTGTTGACTGTTCCAAGAGAACAAAAGACAAAGCACTGACTTTAGATGGATTTTTTGCCGATATATGCACTTCATGTACCAGTACATTCTTATACAAGGCGTCATGTAATTCATCTTTGTTTTAATCTTCCTCAGAAACTTATGGTGTTTGTTCATTACTATTTGATGTCATGTTATGCATTCCGTCTATGATCTTTGATTCGTATGCGTGTCAGTGTTGATGGTTAATTCCTCCATTTTGATATTCTATGCAGCATCGTCTTGTCCCCGGACTGTCCTACACAGTGAAAGTACACTTCTGTCCTAAAGAATGGCGCTACTTCTACGACTGTATTCGGGTTCATTGCAAGGTTGGAATCCAGTGCTATGTTAATTTCTAATCAAGTTCGCATGCCGTCATGCCTGACAGTGATCTCTTCAACTTCTACTTCTAATCTATTCAACTGTCCATCAAAAGAGGGATTTGCTGTGTTTATGCATCACATGTTGTTTGTTGTCAACGTTTCTCTCCATAGTTGCTGCATGTAAGCCTGGTCCCAAATCTGTTTGTGCTGTCTTGCAAACTTCTAAGGTCATTGTCACTCCATGGCAAACTGATCTGGAACCAGTCTACTTACTGCTAGGAGGTTCCCTCCTGCTTAGAACTCCAGGAAATGAATGCATCAGGGAGCATTGTTATTCTCTCTCAATCTCTCTCCAGGGGGAAGAGAATTTACAGGTACCAGTCCATGCCTACCCCATCATCGATGACTTGCACATCCCAACACACATCACCATACCAGCTGTCCCACTGGGCCAAAGGTGAGGTGAAGTGGACAATCGTGTCTCACTGTGCATCTTTGCCCCTTTGAATAGTCTTTAAACCCACCAATGAACCTTCATAAGAGGATTGTACATGAGTTGCATGGCCACTCAAATCCCTTACAGAAAAAACACATAATTTCACATGTGAAATCATGTGTTTTTGGAACACTTCACATATGATCACGTTTCCACACGTGTAGTTTAATTTTATCACATGTTACTTTAAATGTTGTCACAAGTTATCACATTAACTTCACATAAGATCACATATGATCACATGAAAACATGTGTTTTTGGAACACTTCACATGTGAAATTCATATGTTCTTTCTGTAAGGGATAGGCTACAGCTACAGCCTAGTCTGCTAAGTAGTTGCTAAGTGCACCAGTTTCTGAATTAGCCTGCCAGATAAACATGATGAGTGGCAACAAAGGCTTGTTTGAGGAATAAACTCAGTGTGTTATTATGGTCATGTAACGCATCATAAACATTGGTTTTTAATAATCTCTGTTGACACTAACGATGCGGTGAGCAGTCAATATATTAGAGTCCATTTGCACAGTAGATAGCTAATTGTAGTTCTCTAAGTAAGCTGTATGCTGGGTATATGCTAGGGTCAGTAGTATTTGTCTTGCATGTTCAACAATCTTCAGTCAAAACAATACACTTGGAAAGAGAATACTTTTAAAAAATCTAAATATATACATTTGTAAGGCCATAGAGATACAATATTATAATTCTTTACATTTTACAGATTATGACGCAATCCACTTTCCACAATTTTTTATAGAAGGGCATTTTTATCTCTTGATAAAAATGATTGTCTTTTGAACTGAGTGGCTGGCTGAATTTGATTTAGCTTTACATTTTATTGTAGGTCTCAATGAACATGTAGGCTGTTGTCCTTTCTCTCTGGGTCTGTGTGGTATACAGTACCAGTCAAAAGTGTGGACACACCTACTCATTCAAGGGTTTTTCTTTATTTGTAAAAAAAATTACATTGTAGAATAATAGTGAAGACATCAAAACTATGAAATAACACATATGGAATCATGTAGTAACCAAAAAAGTGATAAACAAATCAAAATATATTTTATATTTAAGATTCTTAAAATAGCCACCCTTTGCCTTGATGACAGCTTTATACACTCTTGGCATTCTCTCAACCAGCTTCACCTGGAATGCTTTTCCAACAGTCTTGAAAGAGTTCCCACATATGCTGAGCACTTGTTGGCTGCTTTTCCTTCACTCTGCCGTCCGACTCATCCCAAACCATCTCAATTGGGTTGAGGTCGGGGGGATTGTGGAGGCCAGGTCATCTGATGCAGCACTCCATCACTCTCCTTCTTGGTAAAATAGCCCTTACACAGCCTGGAGGTGGGTTGGGTCATTGTCCTGTTGAAAAACAAATGATAGTCCCACTAAGCCCAAACCAGATGGGATGGCGTATTGCTGCAGAATGCTGTGGTAGCCATGCTGGTTAAGTGTGCCTTGAATTCTAAATAAATCACAGACAGTGTCACCAGCAAAGCACCATAACACCTCCTCCTCCATGCTTTATGGTGGGAACTACACATGCGGAGATCATCCGTTCACCAACACCGCGTATCACAAAGACACGGCGGTTTGAACCAAAAATCTCCAATTTGGACTCCAGATCAAAGGACAGATTTCCACCGGTCTAATGTCCATTGCTCGTGTTTCTTGGACCAAGCAGGTCTCTTATTATTATTGGTGTCCTTTAGTAGTGGTTTCTTTGCAGCAATTTGACCATGAAGGCCTGATTCACACAGTCTCCTCTGAACAGTTGACGTTTAGATGTGTCTGTTACTTGAACTCTGTGAATCATTTATTTGGGTTGCAATTTCTGAGGCTGGTAACTCTAATGAACTTATCCTCTACAGCAGAGGTAACTCTGGGTCTTCTATTCCTGTGGTGGTCCTCATGAGAACCAGTTTCAACGTTCTTGAAATGTTCCGTATTGACTGACCTTCATGTCTTAAAGTAATGATGGACTGTCGTTTCTCTTTGCTTATTTGAGCTGTTCTTGCCATAATATGGACTTGGTCTTTTATCAAATAGGGCTATCTTCTGTATACTCCCCCTACCTTGTCACAACACAACTGATTGGCTCAAACTCATTAAGAAGGAAATAAATTCCACAAATTAACTTTTAACAAGGCACACCTGTTAATTGAAATGCATTCCAGGTGACTACCTCATGAAGCTGGTTGAAAGAATGCCAAGAGTGTGCAAAGCTGTCATCAAGGCAAACGATGGCTATTTGAAGAATCTCAAATGTAAAATATATTTTGATTTGTTTAACACTTCTTTGGTTACTACATGTTTCCATATGTGTTATTTCATAGTTTTGATGTCTTCACTATTATTCTACAATGTAAAAAAATAAAGAAAAACCCTTGAATGAGTAAAGTGTGTCCAAACTTTGACTGGTGTATATGCTTGTTATCTTTGACCTTTGACCTGTCTTTGACCTTCCAGTGTCAGCCATGTGATCCCTCTGAGCTGCAGCTGTCCCATTGACTTTGAGTTCCAGGTGTACATCATCCAGCCACACAAGGCCTTCTCGGTCCAGCCCCTGTCAGGTAACTCCAATCAGCAGACTTGGTAGCACTTTACATTAGGCCACTGAATAAAGTAGTAATCACACAGTCCTTAACAAGATAGCAACAACATCCTACCTGCTCACTCAGACAGACAGTGAGGAAAACCCCTGTATTATTCTATCTACAGTAGGTATATATTATTTGATTCATGTATTAATCCTGTGAGTCTATTTGCCAGATATGTATCAATTAATTGTTTTATATTTGATGGTAGGATAATTTCTGGTTCACAATAAGGTTCCAGCTATGTTTTTGTGTTAGTTCCTTGAGGTGATTAGTTAAAACTTTGAACCACATAAAACATTTTTTGCTGGCTCCCAGAGACCCAGACTCACCTGTATAAACTCACGTAATATTATTAGCTGATTACCTAGCCCCTGACCTGTGATTCCTCAACATCACCATCATGTCTTGTGTCTGAATTACTGTGGAAAGATGCTCATAGTCTGCAACTGCCACCTTGACACAAAGCAGTCAGGGACTCGGTGCATCTAGCACAGGGGGAGCTGTGTTGTTTTGTCTCTGGCATGGATGGTGACGCTTTCCAGGCAATGCGTGATGATGGATTTCGGGGTTACGCAAATAGCCTAGTACTCAGACTGGGTAGAGATGTCTGAAAAAAGTATTCTCTATGTTTCCCATGGTTTGAGGGTATTGAAGTGTTGAGTTTAGGTAGGCCTACGTATTGTTTTCCTTTAACAAATGCGTTACATTCAAGACCGGTATAATCCTTTGTTTGTGTGTGATTCTAGGAGTGATTCCAGCCAATGGGAAGGTGGAGGTGACCGTCACATTCAGGCCGTTCCAGTATGACACGTCCCAGGTCACTCTACAAGTGGTCATCTCCCAGTTCAATTCCAAACCCTACGTCTGCACCCTCTGCGGGTCCTCCTCGCCCCACCTGCCTCTCAGGTATCTCAGATCCATTTTGAAATGTTACAGGTTAATTCATCAAACATTATATTGAATTATGTCACTTTTACCAGGTCATAGTTACAATGACAAGACTGGTATATATACCAGTCTTTTATTTATATATATATATATATATATATATATATGGTCAGCAAAGTTCCTGTTTTCTTGGTTTGTATCACGTTATTGCTTGTTATTTGGTGTCATTGTGAGTTCCATCAATTAATGCACTGAGCCAAATCTATTTATTTTACTGATAAGAATGGAAACGTGATTGTTAAGTGGTTATGCACATTTCATAGAGCAACTGCTGAGAGAGAGACGAAGTGCTGCACATGTACTGTATTGAAACTCTCCATCTGCAAACTTTGAAAATGGAAATTGTACAAACATTTAGAGCAGGGGTGTCAACGTACGGCCCGCGGGCGGATCAGGCCCCATAAGCGGGTTTAATCCGCCCGCGAGATGATAAAAAAAATATATATATATATATATATATTTTTTAAGTATAAAAATGCGCTGCAATTTTTCAATAAAATAAACAGCTGTTCCAATTGCGTCCACTGGATGGCGCAATAGCAATTGTGTTAAGCAAGCAAACTGTTTATACCGGGGCAGAGCAAGTAGGTCAAGCACGTGCAGCCAATGAGCTACTTTGTTTTGCCCGCGATATTTATTACGGCTTCTACTTTTAACATTATGTGCTTTGGCACCCTCATTGCCCCAATATGTCTCTGTCAAAAAAAGAGAAAAGTGGACGCAGAGTGCAGAGTGTTCCAAGAAAAATTGTCATCCTATTTAATCACGGAATTGAATGGGAAAGCTGTATGTTTGGTGTGTTCAGAGCATGTTGCAGTGCTGAAAGAATATAACCTTCGTCGCCACTATGTGAGTCTTCATGCCGACAAATATGACAAATTTCAAGGACAGCGGAGATGAGAGAAGGTGAATGAGCTGTTGGCGGGTCTGAAGAAACAGCAGTCTGTGTTTACTCACAGCCGAGACATCAGTGACGCTGCAGTGAAAGCTAGCTACCTCATTGCTAATGAAATCGCAGTGGCTTAAAAACCATTTAGTGAGGGTGAATTTGTAAAAACATGCATGATGAAGGCAGCGGAGATTGTGTGCCCTGAAAAGCGGCAGGCTTTTGCAAATATCAGCCTGACAAGAAACACAGTTGCAGACAGGATTTCCGATCTTTCAGTGGATTTGGACAGCCAGTTGAAGCAAAAAGTAAAGTCATTTTTGCGTTTCGGTTGCAATTGATGAAAGCACGGACATTACAGATGTTGCACAACTGGCCATTTTCATCCGGCGGAGTTGATGACACATTGAGCGTCACCGAGGAGTTCGTGGAGTTGGTGCCGATGACAGATACAACGACAGCAGCTGATATTTTTACCGCACTCGTCGGGCGCGCTGGACAGGGTCGGAGTGGACTGGTCCCGCTGTCAGCCTGGCTACAGATGGTGCGCCCTCAATGATCGGGGAAAAAGCAGGCGTTGTGACAAAGTTCAAGAGAAAGTGCAATCTGCAAATGGAGGACGTGATTTTTTGACTTTTCACTGTATTTTGCACCAGGAGGCTTTGTGTTGCAAGTCATTAAAGATGGATAACGCGTCATGAAGGTGGTCATCCAAACTGTTAATTTCATCCGATCCGAAGCCTGAATCACCGTCAGTTTGACAGCCTTCTCAGAGAGAAAGACCACATCTATGGCCTGCCATACCACACTGAGGTAAGATGGTTAAGCCGAGGTGCTGTGCTGAGGCGTTTCTTTGATTTACGAGAAGAAATTGAACAGTTCATGGAAGAAAAGGGCAAACCAGTGTTAGAATTTCATTCCGCAGAATGGATGCCGGACCTTGCATTTATGGTGGATGTTACAGAGCACCTGAATAACTTGAACAAACAGCTGCAAGGGCGCAACAAAGTTGTCACGCAGTATTATGACAGCATACGTTCTTTCAAGTTGAAGCTGTCATTGTGGGAGACGCAACTTGCCGGTGGTGATGCAGCTCACTTCCCCTGTCTGAAAAATGTGTGCGCGACCCAACATGTGGCAGACATGAAGCGGTTCAAAGATAAAATAACGGGACTGTTACGGAGTTTGAGCAACGCTTTCAGATTTATGTTTATATGTTTTTATGTTGATGTGCTATTGTTTTTAATTGATTTTATTTTATTTGTATATTTAACCTATTCTTGACTCTGTGGTTCTTGCACTTGTTTGGGGAACAGGATTTCATTATTTGTATCTACATTTCTGCCTGAGAAATGACACCCTGATATAGTTCTGTGATCTGTGATATACTTCTGTGAATCACTGAGGCATTGTGTGTTTGTGTGTTCTTTGTCCTCAGAACTTTCAAATAACTTGAGGTGTTTTATGATTAATAGTGATGTTGTGCTTTTGGACACTGTCCTCAGGCTCCAGCTTTATGTTTATGTGTTTTTATGTTGATGTGCTATTGTTTTTAATTGATTTTATTTTATTTGTATATTTAACCTATTCTTGACTCTATGGTTCTTGCACTTGTTTGGGGAACAGGATTTCATTATTTTTATCTACATTTCTGCCTGAGAAATGACACCCTGATATAGTTCTGTGATCTGTGAAACAGTTCTGTTAATCACTGAGGCATTGTGTGTTCTTTTTTCTTTAGAATTTTCAAATAAACTTGGCGTGTTTTATGATTAATAGTGATGTTGTGCTTGTACTATTTTGGACACACTGTCCTCAGGCTCCAGCTTTATGTTGTATGTTGATCGTATTAAAACAAAGAAAACAATCTGAAGTTGTTGTTTTTAAGTTATATATACCATGATTTTTTTCGGTCCGGCCCACTTGGGAATAGATTTTCCTCCATGTGGCCCCTGAGCTAAAATGAGTTTGACACCCCTGATTTAGAGAGATAAAAATGAACCCTTGCAGTGAAGAACCATACAAGTGCATACTGTTCCATTTTCTTATAATCAAATATTTATCTGTTTTTAAGTGTGTATATACCACATTAGGATTTTTACGGTTGATAGATACTTGAATCATTTTTTTTTTCTAAATGTTTTATAATGATGCATTCTGTGTATCTACATTTTTCAAAAAATGCACATATATGGTTCTTCTGCACGATTCAAATGATGATGATACCCTTCTGTTCCATTGATTTCTGTTCATGGCTAACTTCTTTGTTTAGTCTTGGGCTACAGTCTCAAAACCACACACAGTCACTTATACTGATAAACAGGTTGTTCTTGTTTCAGTCTTTATATAAAATATAATTTTTGATTCAGTTCCCATGAGAAATGGGTGTACTCCATCACTGACAGTGGACGAGTTTTACTCCCCTGTGTTATGACTGAAATAAGTTAATGATTCATCAAGCAAGGGAACTGCAGTCATATCAAAATGCATTGGTATCAATCCATTCAATGTGTGTGCTTTGGATCAAATATTCCCATGTTTACTTCTCCCTGGACCCGCAATAAAAGTTTATTATTGAAATTTTACTGCAGTGGGCTAAATCAGGATCACACAGAGTGTTTCTTGGTAGTCTTAAACAAATCTACTTTGAAACAAAAGTATACACCTCACACACATGGTTATGGGCTTTAAAAAAAGAAGACACCTGTACCATGTCAGATATAGAGTTGAATTGTATTACATTTTGAGTTTGCATCCCAATATTACACATCACAGAAGACTGAAATATTACAAAACCGTTTGACAGAGAAACACATGATTTTCCACTGGCTTTTTGAAATACTGTTGTGAATTGTGAAATTATAAAAAAATATTAATAACATTCCACTAGAGGGCAATTTGGTCATTTGACAGCAGGAAACATGCTACATACATTTATTGGTGTTGTTTCTGACCCAGTCAACAGGAGAAAGACATGGGACATGCAAGAGAAGTTCTGTTTGTTGACAGTCAAGGGCCTCCACCTGTCTCCTTGATACAGCCTCTGACCAAAACCAAGCAGAGGTCAATGCGGACACCTGAAAAGTCAAAGGTAATGCAAGCATTTAACTCCTGCTGTACTTACCAAGGGTGTGTTATTGGATGCTAGCATGCTAGTTAGCCAAGGCATCATAGTTAGCTAGCTGAATAAAGTAAGTTGAGTCTATTCCTTGAAACATTGAACCGCTGTAGTTTGCAACAATTCTAATTTCTAAAGTGGAAGTTGGGTGAGTTTTATTCGGGTGTTTCAGTGAAACAATTATAGTTTCTGAGGTGGAAGTTGGGAGAGTTATATTTGGGAGTTGTGGTGAGGGAGGCCCTACTCTCTCCTTTCCCAGATGTTTAGTTCATTTCATTCCGATCTCCTCTGCATTATTGTAGCCATTTGCTACAGCCTGTCAACTATGCCTCTGCCTATCCCTGTTCTCTCCTCTCCGCACAGGCTACACAAACGCCTCACACCGCGTGGCTGCTGCCTCTCTAACCTGGTGGTCCCTGCACGCACCACACACCTGGAGTTCAGGTCTCAGGCAGCCTCTGGAACTGCCGTTCTGCTGCCAACAAGGCTGACTTCATCCCAGCCTATGCTACCCTCCAGTCCCTCGACTTCCTGGCGCTGACGGAAACATGGATTACCACTGAAAACACTGCTACTCCAACTGCTCTCTCCTCGTCTGACCATGTGTTCTCGCATACCCCGAGAGCATCTGGTCAGAGGGGTGGTGGCACAGGAATCCTCATCTCTCCCAAGTGGACATTCTCAATTTTTCCCCCTAACCCATCTGTCTATCTCCTCATTTGAATTCCATGCTGTCACAGTCACTAGCCCATTTAAGCTTAATATCCTTGTCATCTATCGCCTCCAGGCTCCCCTGGAGAGTTCATCAATGAGCTTGACGCCTTGATAAGTTCCTTTCCTGAGGATGGCTCACCCCTCACAGTTTTGGGGGATTTCAACCTCCCTACATCTACATTTGACTCATTTCTCTCTGCCTCCTTCTTTCCTCATCTCCTCTTTTGACCTCACCCTCTCACCGTCCCCCCTACTCACAAGGCAGGCAATACGCTTTGACCTCATCTTTACTAGATGCTGCTCTTCTACTAATCTCACTGCAACTCCCCTCCATGTCTCCGACCACTACTTTGTATCCTTTTCTCTCTCGCTCTCCTCCAACACTACTCACTCTGCCCCTACACAGATGGTAATGCGCCGCCGCTAACCTTCGCTCTCTCTCTCCCACTACTCTCTCCTCTTCCATCCTATCATCTCTTCCCTCTGCTCAATCCTTCTCCCTCCAATCTCCTGATTCTGCCTCCTCAACCCTCCTCTCCTCCCCTTTCTGCATCCTTTGACTCTCTGTGTCCCCTATCCTCCCAGCCGGCTCGGTCCTCCCCTCCAGCTCTGTGGCTTGATGACTCATTGCGAGCTCACAGAACAGACTTCCGGGCAGCTGAGCAGAAATGGAAGAAAACTAGACTCCCTGCGGACCTGGCATCTTTTCACTCCCTCCTCTCTACATTCTCTTCATCTGTTTCTGCTGCTAAGGCCACTTTCTACCACTCTAAATTCCAAGCATCTGCCTCTAACCCTAGGAAGCTCTTTGCCACATTCTCCTCCCTGCTGAATCCCCCTCCTCCCTCTCTGTGGATGACTTCGTCAACCACTTTGAAAAGAAGGTTGACGACATCCGATCCTCGTTTGTTAAGTCTAATGACACTGCTGGTCCTGCTCACACTGCCCTACCCTATGCTTTGACTTCTTTCTCCCTCTCTCTCCAGATAAAATCTCGCGACTTGTGACTGCAGGCCGCCCAACAACCTGCCCGCTTGACCCCATCCCCTCCTCTCTTCTCCAGACCATCTCCGGTGACCTTCTCCCCTACCTCACCTCGCTGATCAACTCATCCTTGACCACTGGCTATGTCCCTTCCGTCTTCAAGAGAGCGAGAGTTGCACCCCTTCTCAAAAAACCAACACTTGATCCCTTTGATGTCAACAACTACAGACCTGTATCCCTTCTTTCTTTTCTTTCCAAAACTATTGAGCGTGCCGTCTTTAGCCAACTCTCTTGCTATCTCTCTCAGAATGACCTTCTTGACCCAAACCAGTCAGGTTTCAGGACTGGTCATTCAACTGAGACTGCTCTTCTCTGTGTCACGGAGGCTCTCCCGCACTGCTAAAGCTAACTCTCTCTCCTCTGCTCTTGTCCTTCTAGACCTGTCTGCTGCCTTTGATACTGTGAACCATCAGATCCTCCTCTCCACCCTCTCCGAGCTGGGCATCTCCGGCGCAGCTCACTCTTGGATTGCGTCCTACCTGACCGGTCGCTCCCTACCAAGTGGCGTGGCGAGAAGCTGTCTCCGCACCACGTGCTCTCACCACTGGTGTCCCCCAGGGCTCAGTTCTAGGCCCTCTCCTATTCTCGCTATACACCAAGTCACTTGGCTCTGTCATATCCTCACACGGCCTCTCCTATCATTGCTACGCTGACGATACACAACTAATCTTCTCCTTTCCCCCTTCTGATAACCAGGTGGCGAATCGCATCTCTGCATGTCTGGTAGACATATCAGTATGGATGACGGATCACCACCTCAAGCTGAACCTTGGCAAGACGGAGCTGCTCTTCCTCCCGGGGAAGGACTGCCCGTTCCATGATCTCGCCATCATGGTTGACAACTCCGTTGTGTCCTCCTCCCAGAGTGCGAAGAGCCTTGGCGTGACCCTGGACAACACCCTGTCGATCTCCGCTAACATCAAGGCGGTGACCCGATCCTGCAGGTTCATGCTCTACAACATTCGGAGAGTACGACCCTGCCTTACACAGGAAGCGGCACAGGTCCTAATCCAGGCACTTGTCATCTCCCGTCTGGATTACTACAACTCGCTGTTGGCTGGGCTCCCTGCCTGTGCCATTAAACCCCTACAACTCATCCAGAATGCCGCTGCCCGTCTGGTGTTCAACCTTCCCAAGTTCTCTCACGTCACCCCGCTCCTCCGCACACTCCACTGGCTTCCAGTTGAAGCTCGCATCTGTTACAAGACCATGGTGCTTGCCTATGGAGCTGTGAGGGGAACGGAACCTCCGTACCTTCAGGCTCTGATCAGTCCCTACACCCAAACGAGGGCATTGCGTTCATCCACCTCTGGCCTGCTGGCTCCCCTTCCTCTGCGGAAGCATAGTTCCCACTCAGCCCAGTCAAAACTGTTCGCTGCTCTGGCACCCTAATGGTGGAACAAGCTCCCTCACGGCGCCAGGACGGCGGAGTCGCTCACCACCTTCCGGAGACATTTGAAACCCCACAAGGAGGCAGAGAGAAATGAGTCAAATGTGGACATAGGGAGGTTGAAATCCCCCAAAACTGTGAGGGGTGAGCCATCCTCAGGAAAGGAACTTATCAAGGCGTCAAGCTCATTGATGAACTCTCCAAGGGAACCTGGAGGGCGATAGATGACAAGGATATTAAGCTTAAATGGGCTAGTGACTGTGACAGCATGGAATTCAAATGAGGAGATAGACAGATGGGTTAGGGGAAAAATTGAGAATGTCCACTTGGGAGAGATGAGGATTCCTGTGCCACCACCCCTCTGACCAGATGCTCTCGGGGTATGCGAGAACACATGGTCAGACGAGGAGAGAGCAGTAGGAGTAGCAGTGTTTTCAGTGGTAATCCATGTTTCCGTCAGCGCCAGGGAAGTCGAGGGACTGGAGATTAGCATAGGCTGGGATGAAGTCAGCTTTGTTGGCAGCAGAACGGCAGTTCCAGAGGCTGCCTGAGACCTGGAACTCCAGGTGTGGGGTGCGTGCAGGGACCACCAGGTTAGAGAGGCAGCAGCCACGCGGTGTGGGGCGTTTGTGTAGCCTGTGCAGAGAGGAGAGAACAGGGATAGGCAGAGGCATAGTTGACAGGCTGTAGCAAATGGCTACAATAATGCAGAGGAGATCGGAATGAAATGAACTAAACATCGGGAGAGTAGAGAACAGGGCCTCCCTCACCAAAAACTTATACTTCTAATCAATCAATTTTTCAATCAATTTTATTTTATATAGCCCTTCTTACATCAGCTAATATCTCGAAGTGCTGTACAGAAACCCAGCCTAAAACCCCAAACAGCTAGTAATGCAGGTGTAGAAGCACGGTGGCTAGGAAAAACTCCCTAGAAAGGCGAAAGCCTAGGAAGAAACCTAGAGAGGAACCAGGCTATGAGGGGTGGCCAGTCCTCTTCTGGCTGTGCCGGGTGGAGATTATAACAGAACCATGCCAAGATGTTCAAAAATGTTCATAAGTGACAAGCATGGTCAAATAATAATCAGGAATAAATCTCAGTTGGCTTTTCATAGCCGATCATTAAGAGTTGAAAACAGCAGGTCTGGGACAGGTAGGGGTTCCATAACCGCAGGCAGAACAGTTGAAACTGGAATAGCAGCAAGGCCAGGCGGACTGGGGACAGCAAGGAGTCACCACGGCCGGTAGTCCCGACGTATGGTCCTAGGGCTCAGGTCTCTCAGTTGGCTTTTCATAGCCGATCATTAAAGAGTTGAAAACAGCAGGTCTGGGACAGGTAGGGGTTTCGTAGCCGCAGGCAGAACAGTTGAAACTGGAATAGCAGCAAGGCCAGGCGGACTGGGGACAGCAAGGTGTCATCATGCCCGGTAGTCCTGACGTATGGTCCTAGGGCTCAGGTTCTCGAGAGAGAAAGAGAGAACAGAGAGAATTAGAGAGAGCATACTTAAATTCACACAGGACACTGGATAAGACAGGAGAAGTACTCCAGGTATAACCAACTAACCCCAGCCCCCCGACACATAAACTACTGCAGCATAAATACTGGAGGCTGAGACAGGAGCGGTCCGGAGACACTGTGGCCCCATCCGAAGAAACCCCCGGACAGGGCCAAACAGGAAGGATATAACCCCACCCACTCCGCCAAAGCACAGCCCCCGCACCACTAGAGGGATATCCCCAACCACCAACTTACAATCCTGAGACAAGGCCGAGTATAGCCCACAGAGGTCTCCACCACAGCACAAACCAAGGGGGCGCCAACCCAGACAGGAAGATCACGTCAGTAACTCAACCCACTCAAGTGACGCACCCCTCCCAGGGGACGGCATGAAAGAGCACCAGCAAGCCAGTGACTCAGCCCCTGCAACAGGGTTAGAGGCAGAGAACCCCAGTGGAGAGGGGAACCGGCCCGGCAGAGACAGCAAGGGCTGTTCGTTGCTCCAGCCTTTCCGTTCACCTTCACACTCCTGGGCCAGACTACACTCAATCATATGACCTACTGAAGAGATAAGTCTTCAGTAAAGACTTAAAGGTTGAGACCGAGTCTGCGTCTCTCACATGGGTAGGCAGACTGTTCCATAAAAATGGAGATCTATAGGAGAAAGCCCTGCCTCCCGCTGTTTGCTTAGAAATTCTAGGGACAATTAGGAGGCCTGCGTCTTGTGACCGTAGCGTACGTATTGGTATGTACGGCAGGACCAACTCGGAAAGATAGGTAGGAGCAAGCCCATGTAACGCTTTATAGGTTAACAGTAAAACCTTGAAATCAGCCCTTGCCTTAACAGGAAGCCAGTGTAGGGGAAGCTAGCACTGGAGTAATATGATCAAATTTCTTGGTTCTAGTCAGGATTCTAGCAGCCGTATTTAGCACTAACTGAAGTTTATTTAGTGCTTTATCCGGGTAGCCGGAAAATAGAGCATTGCAGTAGTCTAACCTAGAAGTAACAAATGCATGGATTAATTTTTCTGCATCATTTTTGGACAGAAAATTTCTGATTTTTGCAATGTTACGTAGATGGAAAAAAGCTGTCCTTGAAACAGTCTTGATATGTTCGTCAAAAGAGAGATCAGGGTCAAGAGTAACACCGAGGTCCTTCACAGTTTTATTTGAGACGACTTTACAACCATCTAGATGAATTGTCAGATTTAACAGAAGATCTCTTTGTTTCTTGGGACCTAGAACAAGCATCTCTGTTTTGTCCGAGTTTAAAAGTAAAAAGTTTTCAGCCATCCACTTCCTTATGTCTGAAACACAGGCTTCTAGCGAGGGCAATTTTGGGGCTTCACCATGTTTCATTGAAATGTACAGCTGTGTGTCATCCGCATAGCAGTGAAAGTTAACATTATGTTTTCGAATAACATCCCCAAGAGGTAAAATATATAGTGAAAACAATAGTGGTCCTAAAACGGAACCTTGAGGAACACCGAAATGTACAGTTGATTTGTCGGAGGACAGACCATTCACAGAGACAAACTGATATCTTTCCGACAGGTAGGATCTAAACCAGGCCAGAACTTGTCCGTGTAGACCAATTTGGGTTTCCAGTCTCTCCAAAAGAATGTGGTGATCGATGGTGTCAAAGGCAGCACTAAGGTCTAGTAGCACGAGGACAGATGCAGAGCCTTCTAACAACTATAATTGTTTCACTGAACCACCCGAACAAAAACTCTACCAACTTCCACCTTTAGAAATCAGAATTGTTGTGAACCACAGCGGTTCAATGTTTAAAGGAATAGACTCAACCCACTTTATTCAGCTAGCTAACTATGACACCATAGCTAACTAGCATGCTAGCATCCAAAAACACACAGTTTAGCACCAACACTTGCATCCAAAAACACACATTTTAGCGCCAACACTTGGTCACAACAAACCACCAATAGTGTGTTAACACACTAAGCAGATAATTCGTGTCCGTGTCTGTTGGCTAGCTAGCAATGGCCACTGTTTTGACCTTGTTTGAAGAACGGCTAGCTAGCTAGCTTCGTGCTACCCCGGCACTGCCGACAACAATGCCAACCCACAGTAACTAACCACAACAGCCCACGATGCCTAGCTATGACGCCATAGCTAACTAGCATGCTAGCATCCAATAACACACAGTTTAGCACCAATACTTGGTTACAACAAACCACCAAGAGTGTGTTAACACACTAAACAGATTATTCATGTCCGTGTCTAGTTTCTTTCGTAACGCAGCAAAAATTAAACGTTGGTTAGCTAGCACATTAACATTGGAAACAACTCTCCACCGTTGCACTAAACAGATAATTACCAATAAACGTTACCAGTAGCTACCCGCTAGCTAGCTAGCATACCAAGAGTGTGTTAACACACAAAACAGATAATTCATGTCCGTGTCAAGTTCCTTTCATAACGCAGCAAAAAAAAATTAAACGTTGGCTAGCTAGCACATTAGCTAGCACATTAACATTGGAAACCACTCTCCACCATTGCACTAAACAGATAATAACCAATAAACGTTACCAGTAGCTACCCGCTAGCTAGCTAGCCTCGTGCTTCGCCGGGCTCCGCCGTAACAATACTTAAACAATACGTAAACAATACTTACCTACAATAATTGCCTACGGAAACCTACAATAACTACTAAATAAACTACCTACCTACCTACCTACGATCTAAATACATGGTTTAAGCTTTACTCAACACCATATGAGAAGCCAAGCTTACCTCCTGCTAGAGAAAAACACAACCACAACCTCTCCCGACGAAGTCAGCACACACATGAAAACCCAGCTGCACAGAGATAGAGTCATGCTAGAAATAAACTACAATGGTAGCTACAAGGCTTTTAAGAAACTCACTCCAGTTCATTTAGCAGACATTTAGCAGACCATTTAGCAGACTAAGCGTATTGCAACGCTTCACTGGATCAATCTGAAACTTTGCATACACACTGCTGCCATCTAGTGTCCAAAATCTAAATTGCGCCTAAACAGCATTATTATATTGTGGCCTTTCTCTTGCATTTCAAAGATGAAGGAACAAAATAATATATAGAAAACACATGATTTTTTGTTTGTATTATCTTTTCCCAGATCTTATGTGTTATATTCTCCTACATTCATTTCACATTTTCACAAACTTCAAAGTGTTTCCTTTAAAATGGTATCAAGAATATGCATATCCTTGCTTCAGGTCCTGAGCTACAGGCATTTAGATTTGGGTATGTCATTTTAGGCAAAAGAAAGTGTACGATCCTTAAGAGGTTAATGATATACAGTATACCCATTTGATTCTTGAAGAATATAATTATAAATGCCTCATGATCTTAATTCAACTGTCATATGTACCCCATCAGAACCCAAAATAGAAGCTTGTTTTACTGCAATGTGTGTAAACAATGTAAATGTAATGAAAACAACACTGTATAACCTTAAAACATGGTTAAAACTGTAATTTTGATATCATGGATGGCCAGCTCTGTCTGAATTTGAGAGTGGTTATATTTCTCCAGGCCCATCCCTTAGTTTTTTTACCAAAAGAGAGGTGGGGTGCCCGCTTTGTTATTGTTTCAATTAAGGATTCTAGCTTTAAAAGGTCTCGGTATAATGTTTTCTCCAATACATTCTGAGAACATTAAAAGGGATTCAATTTATACTGTACCTTCCAGCTTTTTGCTTTGATAACAGGTTTTGCTCTTTAAAGTTGTTCTCACCTGACTGTCTCCATGTTGATTATGTTGTTAAGGCTGATGCAGACGGGTTTTACGTGGGCGATAATTATGGATATTTCCACTGGAATGAAGAACATGGCCATTGGGGTAAGCATTTCACACCTCTGTTGGGTCTTGGTTTAATCATTGTATTACCATTCCTTTATGGAAATGAGAGGATCAAGCTTCTGCTCTCATTCTTTTTACAGAGAGGTGGACCCTAAACAACAACGAGTACAACTATGAGTATGCGTACAAGTATGACCAGGATCAACCTGGTCAAGGGGCCAAATGGGAAATAGAGGCTGGTTCTTCTCAGATTGTCGATGCTCCTGCCCATCTCCCCCTCCCTACTTCCTCTGATCTCCCTCAGCAGAGCACACAGGAGCAGCCTGGATTCCTCGCAGCATCCCCTTGGCCTCTTGCAAAGTAAGCACTTTGTTCGTTAACACAGCATTGACATCTGCACAGCTACACAATCCACCAGATACATTCATTTTGGGATTTGGAGTGCTATGATTACACTGCCTTTACAGTGAAGTTGATTGAGATGTTGGACCAATGTAATGGAGTTTCAGATTACCTGGATTACCCAGAGTACCTAGATTGAGTTCAGATCCATCGTGGGTGAGCTGCCCATCTCTCCATTTATGAAGCCTGTCATGTTTGAGATGCCCATCTCTTCACCAGTGAAACCCATCGTGTTTGAACTACCCATCTCAACACCATTGAAGAATGTCATGTTTGAGCTGCCCATCGCTCCAGTGGTAGCTGAGTCTCTTCAGAGATTTGAGGTAGGATACTCACTCCAAACTGTCCCTTTTAATTTGTAAATCATAGTCCTATTTTAACTGCAATCAGCAATTCTCACTTTTTATATATATTTTTTTTTACTTGAGCTTATTTAGTAAATATTTTCTTAACACTTATTTTCTTAAAACGTAATTGTTGGTTCAGGGCTTGTGAGCAAGCATTTCACGGTAAGGTCAACACCCTTTGTATTCGGTGCATTTGACAAATACAATTAGATTTTATTTGATTTGTTTATGTCTTTTCCCAGTTTGCCCCACCACCGCGGAAAAATAAGCCACTGAAGGATCTAACACAGCGACATAAAAAAAGACAGAAAGACATAGAAACTTCAGTTCCACAGGCCAGACCTACTCCACCTCCTCCCTGCCTATCGGATTATTTCCCTTCACCTACACCACAGAGATGCCAAAGGACCCAGGATTTCTTCCCTCCACCTCCAGTGAGGCCCATCGTGGTTGAACGGCCCATCTCTCCAGTGGTAGCTGAGTCTCTTCAGAGATTTGAGGTAGGATACTCACTCCAAACTGTCCCTTTTAATTTGTAAATCATAGTCCTATTTTAACTGCAATCAGCAATTCTCATGTTTATATTGCTTGTTTATGTCCTTTCCCGGTTTGCCCCACTACCGCAGAAAAATAAGCAGCTGAAGGGTCTGAAACAGCAACATAAAAAAAGACAAAAAGACATGGAAACTTCAGTTCCACAGACCAAAACTACTCCACCTCCTCCCTGCCTATCGGATTATTTCCCTCCACCACAGGGAGGCCAAGGGGCACAGGATTTCTTCAATTCACCTCCACCACAGGGATGCCAAAGGGCACAGGATTTCTTCAATTCACCTCCACCACAGGGATGCCAAAGGGCACAGGATTGCTTTAATTCACCTCCACCACAGGGATGCCAAGGGGCACAGGATTTCTTTAATTCACCTCCACCACAGGGATGCCAAAGGGTACAGGATTTCTTCAATTCACCTCCACCACAGGGAAGCCAAGGGGCACAGGATTTCTTCAATTCACCTCCACCACAGGGATGCCAAGGGGCACAGGATTTCTTCAATTCACCTCCACCACAGGGATGCCAAAGGGCACAGGATTGCTTTAATTCACCTCCACCACAGGGATGCCAAAGGGCACAGGATTTCTTCAATTCACCTCCACCACAGGGATGCCAAAGGGCACAGGATTGCTTTAATTCACCTCCACCACAGGGATGCCAAGGGGCACAGGATTTCTTTAATTCACCTCCACCACAGGGATGCCAAAGGGTACAGGATTTCTTCCATTCACCTCCACCACAGGGAAGCCAAGGGGCACAGGATTTATTCAATTCACCTCCACCACAGGGATGCCAAGGCGCACAGGATTTCTTCCCTCCACATCCAGTGGAGCCCATCATGGTTGAACGGCCCATCTCTCCAGTGGTAGCTGAGTCTCTTCAGAGATTTGAGGTAGGATACTCACTCCAAACTGTCCCTTTTAATTTGTAAATCACGGTCGTATTTTAACTGCAATCAGCAATTCTCACGTTTATATGTTGTTGTTTTTTTACTTTAGCTTATTTAGTAAATATTTTCTTAACACTTATTTTCTTAAAACGTAATCGTTGGTTCAGGGCTTGTGAGCAAGCATTTCACGGTAAGGTCAACACCTGTTGTATTCGGTGCATTTGACAAATACAATTAGATTTGATTTGATTTGTTTATGTCCTTTCCCAGTTTGCCCCACCACCGCGGAAAAATAAGCCACTGAGGGATCTAACACAGCGACATAAAAAAAGACAGATAGACATGGAAACTTCAGTTCCACAGGCCAGACCTACTCTGCCTCCTCCCTGCCTATCGGATTATTTCCCTTCACCTACACCACAGAGATGCCAAAGGACCCAGGATTTCTTCCCTCCGTGGCTGAAGCCCATCGTGGCTGAGCTGCCCATCTCTCCACCAGTGAAGCCTGTCATGTTTGAGCTGCCCATCGCTCCAATGGTAGCTGAGTCTCTTCAGAGATTTGAGGTAGGCTACTCACTCCAAACTGTCCCTTTTAATTTGTAAATCATAGTCCTATTTTAACTGCAATCAGCAATTCTCATGTTTATATTGCTTGTTTATGTCCTTTCCCGGTTTGCCCCACTACCGCAGAAAAATAAGCAGCTGAAGGGTCTGAAACAGCAACATAAAAAAAGACAAAAAGACATGGAAACTTCAGTTCAGTTCAGCTCACATTCTCAGACCTCTCTCACCGATGTGTGTGCCGGAAGGTAAGTGACCTTTTGGATAGTAAATATCCTCTCTACTCTTGTAACAAGCCTGATTGGGCTGGTGAGCAAAATAATGTCCACCATTGACTACTCTATATCCTAACAGGGTTCAGACTTCAATTTATGTTTTTTTTCTCTAGCACAGGGTTTACATTTAGTTAACAATTGATTAAGACTCTCCTGAATTGTGTTCAGATGATGGTTTTTCTAAGAGGAATAAACCCACACAAATAAGGTGATGGACATCCCATATCAAGATTACATTGCCCACATAATTGATGTCCTGCTTTTCCCACCATTGCATGTGAAAACATAGAGAGATTATCTCAGACACGAAAAGAGTGATTCAACCTAACACTATCAGAGTCCCATTGTTGATAGACTAACACGTGGAGGACGTGAGCTGATGCTGGCTGCTGGCACAATGTCAGATCCAGACATATCCCTTAGGAGGTGGGTGGACTTGAGCTATCATTTCATCAGCAACAGGCCTGGCTATCTCCAAGACAGATTCAATCTCATGTTATCACTTTAGCTATCTGGATTATCTCTCTAATCTCGAAATCCAAAATGATATATTAACAGGTCACTGAAAACGTACACATAAAGAGTGGGGGAAAAAAGTATTTAGTCAGCCACCAATTGTGCAAGTTCTCCCACTTAAAAAGATGAGAGAGGCCTGTAATTTTCATCATAGGTACACGTCAACTATGACAGACAAATTGAGGAAAAGAAATCCAGAAAATCACATTGTAGGATTTTTAATGAATTTAGTTGCAAATTATGGTGGAAAATAAGTATTTGGTCACCTACAAACAAGCCAGATTTCTGGCTCTCACAGACCTGTAACTTCTTCTTTAAGAGGCTCCTCTGTCCTCCACTCGTTACCTGTATTAATGGCACCTGTTTGAACTTGTTATCAGTATAAAAGACACCTGTCCACAACCTCAAACAGTCACACTCCAAACTCCACTGTGGCCAAGTCCAAAGAGCTGTCAAAGGACACCAGAAACAAATTTGTAGACCTGCACCAGGCTGGGAAGACTGAATCTGCAATAGGTAAGCAGCTTGGTTTGAAGAAATCAACTGTGAGAGCAATTATTAGGAAATGGAAGACATACAAGACCACTGATAATCTCCCTCGATCTGGGGCACCACGCAAGATCTCACCCTGTGGGGTCAAAATGATCACAAGAACGGTGAGCAAAAATCCCAGAACCACACGGGGGGACCTAGTGAATGACCTGCAGAGAGCTGGGACCAAAGTAACAAAGCCTACCATCAGTAACACACTACGCCACCAGGGACTCAAATCCTACAGTGCCAGACGTGTCCCCCTGCTTAAGCCAGTACATGTCCAGGCCCGTCTGAAGTTTGCTAGAGTGCATTTGGATGATCCAGAAGAGGATTGGGAGAATGTCAAATGGTCAGATGAATCCAAAATAGAACTTTTTGGTAAAAACTCAACTCAGTCGTATTTGGAGGACAAAGAATACTGAGTTGCATCCAAAGAACACCATACCTACTGTGAAGCATGGGGGTGTAAACATCATGCTTTGGGGCTGTTTTTCTGCAAAGGGACCAGGACGACTGATCCGTGTAAAGGAAAGAATGAATGGGGCCATGTATCGTGAGATTTTGAGTGAAAACCTCCTTCCATCAGCAAGGGCATTGAAGATGAAACGTGGCTGGGTCTTTCAGCATGACAATGATCCCAAACACACCGCCTGGGCAACGAAGGAGTGGCTTCGTAAGAAGCATTTCAAGGTCCTGGAGTGGCCTAGCCAGT
This sequence comes from Coregonus clupeaformis, assembly GCF_020615455.1. Lineage (NCBI taxonomy): Eukaryota > Metazoa > Chordata > Actinopteri > Salmoniformes > Salmonidae > Coregonus > Coregonus clupeaformis. Next base: position 56,854 of record NW_025534690.1, read on the forward strand.
CTCCAGATCTCAACCCCATAGAAAATCTTTGGAGGGAGTTGAAAGTCTGTGTTGCCCAGCGACAGCCCCAAAACATCACTGCTCTAGAGGAGATCTACATGGAGGAATGGGCCAAAATACCAGCAACGGTGTGTGAAAACCTTGTGAAGACTTACAGAAAACGTTTGACCTGTGTCATTGCCAACAAAGGGTATATAACAAAGTATTGAGAAACGTTTGTTATTGACCAAATACTTATTTTCCACCATAATTTGCAAATAAATTCATAAAAAATCATACAATGTGATTTTCTGGATTTTTTTCCTCATTTTGTCTGTCATAGTTGACGTGTACCTATGATGAAAATTACAGGCCTCTCTCATCTTTTTAAGTGGGAGAACTTGCACAATTGGTGGCTGACTAAATACTTTTTTTCCCCACTGGAAGTGAAACTGAAAAAAATGACAAAATATCTCTCTCGCTCCTCCTTCGTTTTTGAAGAAATTCATTTGTTCAAAACTGTTCAACTATTGTCTTTCTCTCTCTTTGAGTCAACTACTCACCACATTTTATGCACTGCAGTGCTAGCTAGCTGTAGCTTATGCTTTCATTACTAGATTCATTCTCTGATCCTTTGATTTGGTGGACAACATGTCAGTTCATGCTGCAAAAGGTTAGAGGATGTCCTGCGGAAGTTGTCATAATTACTGTGTAAGTCTATGGAAGGGGGTGAGAACCATGAGCCTCCTAGGTTTTGTATTGAAGTCAATGTACTCAGAGGAGGACGGAAGCTAGCTGTCATCCGGCTACACCATGGTGCTACCCTACAGAGTTTTGTTGAGGCTATTGTAGACCTTCATTGCAAAACAGTGTGTTTTAATCAATTATTTGGTGACATATAAATATATATTTATAGTTTTATCTAAAAACAAAATCTTTTTAAATGATTCACTATTTTAGTTTTTTGAATGAAATTACCTGAGGAGGATATAATATAATAGGATGGCCTGTGTAGTGATGTGATTTGGATTGGACTGTGACTTTTTAAAATGTGTTTATTTTGTGTGATGTAGTTTGTCCCCCTTTTCCTCAATGGACATTAATTTGTTTATCCCGGATACTAACCGAACAGTATCGGGCGGCAAACACATTACGTGAAAGTCATTATACTATATAATAATAATAAGAGGTAGTTAGTCCATCAGTCCAATAGATGACGATGTTGCACTGTGGTAGTGGGGGAACAGGAAGTTCCGGGTTGGCGCGCCCCATTGTTCAGAATAAAGAATGCGCCAGACATGTGCTGTCAAGACGACAACTTTGTGTCTGTTTCGTTTAAACTTTCTAATATCGAAAGAACATGTCATAACATGCTAGTTAACAAATACGTCAAGGTATTCTCCCATTTGGTAAAGTTATGTGTTATTTTTGTGTCAAACCGAGTGAGTGAAAGAACATGATAAAAACAATAGATAAAAACTAGTTTACAAGTCACATAGCTAGAGATTTGGTATTTGTCTAAGTGAATGTAAATACTTTCGTCAATGTAATTTAATAAAGGATCAATTTGAGATTTCTGTGTTCGTTTGACATGTTATTGGTTTTGTGTAAAAAAATTATAATCTTACGAGCTGTTAAAATGGCGTCCCATTTTGATGTTCGTTTAAAGTCCACGTAGAAGATAATGGCCCCTATCAGATATTTATGTAGTTGGTGCAGTATATTATTTTACTGTAGTAAATATACATTGGGTGGTCGGGGTTGTCCGAGCCCTGAATGCTGATTGGCTGAAAGCCGTGGTATATCAGACGTACACCACAGGTATGACAAAATATATATATATATATTTTTACTGTTATACATATGTTGGTAACCAGTTTATAATAGCAATTAGGCGACTGAGGCATTGCATCGTGCCTAACAGCCCTTAGCCGTGGTATATTGACCATAACATACCTCCTCGGGCCTTATTGCATAAATATACATGAGTTCTATCTTGGAAAAGTATTTATTAGCTTACAATTGTACAATTTATGCTTCCCGCATATAACCACGAAGACGGCCGGAAAGGCCCTAAAGCAAGATCGTAAACGGTGAGCCTACTGTAGCCTACAGTCCATGGTAAACTGGTGCGCACCAAGTTGGACTATACATTTTAGTATTTGATTTGGAGAACCTCAAACCCAACTTTTAGAACAATATTACAGTATTATAAAAATGGATCTATGAGTTTGTAATTTGTGAATGTTTTCTGGGGGTGCTCTAAGTTACTATTATATGTTGTGATGTCACGAGAGGCTGTGTCCTGGAGGGACGTTACATCCCCCTGAGGTGGCTGCAAACCCAGACAGCTATGGCTCCATCTGCTGGTATGGTCGGGAACTCCACCCCTCTATGGCCAATCTTCCCACGCAGCTGAAACAAATGAGGAGCTGATGAGCTGAAGGTGGGAAGGGAAGAGACACAGTCTCCAACCTGGGCTCTCTGGAGGACAAGAGTGCTGCACGTCCACTTCCATGAGGAATATAAGGAGTTGGAGATACTTACCTTTGGGAAATACTCACCTTTGGATATATGCACCTGTGGAAATACGTGAGAGACATTTGGAAGGACTTTTTGCTGGGTTGGCCACTAGCTGCAACGTGGACTACAGTAAGGCTGGGGGAAAAGTTATCTGAGCGAGTGAGAATTATGATTTTGGATGTGGAAGAGACATCCCTGAACTGTTAACCCTTAAAGAGCCACAAGAGAACATAATTTTGTTATATTTTCGTTAATTTCCCAAGACCTTTAATAAAATCCTTCTTTTGTTTGAACCTTGTCTCCTTGCACTACTTGAGCAATCCCGCTGAAAGCCGTGTAGCCTCTCGTGACGTCACAATGTGTTTCAAGCATTGAGAAATAGCTGCTATATGCCCTTTAACAGACTTCAGTGCAGTAGCTCTCTAAATCCCTTCTCCGGATGGAGAGTTTTCAGACATTACATTTGTCCACATGTGTAAACTACAATTCCGATGCTCTGTTTTAACATTGAGAAATGTCAATAATCATCGCTTTCACAAACGTATGCTAATATGCCACTTAACTTTCACGTCAGCGAGAACTAATCTTTCAAATAAAGATACACTTACTGTAGCAGTTTTACACAGATCCATACACTGTGTGCCTCCAGTTGACAAACTACACTTCCTCCCCAGTTAGCTTACACACAGGTGTTGGGAGCACGCTAGATAGCTAATTAGCACAGGGCCTATGGCTTACGTCTGTCTCCTGTGAACAAGTGCTGTAACATGGAGATAGGACCATGTGGGAACACTAACCCTAGGAAGGTGTGTAGTAATTTAACCTTTTGTTTTTGAAAATTATATTTAGCTGATATGAAAGATAAATATAATCAGAGGGGGGAAAGGAGAAGATTCCTTATGTTTCCAAAACGTACTGCAAGCGATGCATGTTAATGTTGAGGCTCTTAACAAAACTCCCCCGGTCAGAAGATACTATCATTAAGAGGCACTAAAGCAGTTAGCATCTATGAATGGGGTAGCAGTGCAGGTGCATTAGAGAGAGACAATTTCACGGTTGCACTACTGTTTTGAAGCTGAATGTAATGTTTATCAGTTTTCTACATGTGTACTAATATTCAGAGGCATTCAGTTGTTTCTACCTTTATCTATAGTCGTTACTATGGTGTGAACGGGAAATACAATTGGCAGTGGTGTAAAGTAACTAAGTAGTCCTGTGTGGCTCAGTTAGTTAGAGCATGGCGCTTGCAACGCCAGGGTTGTGGGTTCGATTCCCACTGGGGACCAGTATGAAAAATGTATGCACTCACTACTGTAAGTCACTCTGGATAAGAGCTTCTGCTAAATGACTGAAATGTAAAAGTAAAAAGGCTTTGAAGTACTACTGAAGTCGTTTTGGGGGATTTGTATTTACTATTTATATTTATGACAACTTTTACTCCAGTACATTCCTAAAGAAAAGTTGTACTTTTTACTCCCATACATTTTCCCTGACACCCAGAAGTACTCGTTACATTTATAATGCTCAGGCAGGACAGCAATATGGTCCAATTCACTCACCTATCAATATCACGCATTGTCACCCCTACTGCCCCTGATCTGGCGGACTCACTAAACACAAATACTGCGTTTGTAAATGATGTCTGAGTGTTGGAGTGTGTCCCTGGCCGTCCGTGAATATTATTATTTTGAGTGAAAAAATAGAGTGAAGATAAGGTTATTAAGGAAAATAGCTCATAGTGCTGCTTAAAACAAACTGTAACCTTGTCCTAAATAGTTTTTGAGTCATTTATTCATTTCTGCAGTTGCTTTGTGTAATTTTTGTGCACTTGTCTATTGTGAATGAATGTTGTTTTGTCATTGTTTAGCTACCTGATCTGTTGAAATTAGGTAATTGAACAAGAAGAAATATAATATCTTTTTTGAGGATAAAGAAAGTTCCAGAACTGTCAAAACTGTTGTCTGTTTTCTTTATCACTACAGGCCGACTAGGTTTAAGTCTGAGGCCTGTAACATCAACAGTGAGGACAAACCCAGCCTGCCTCTCTCCCTTCCACACTGAGTCCAAACCTACAGTCACTGGGTCCTGATTGACAGTCGAGTCCAGTTTGCACCGCAGGTACCAGAGATGGCATCAGTGAAGCTGGAAGACTGCAGTCAAACACTGGAGCTGAATGTCAACATTAAAGATGAAGAAAAGGAGGAGAAGATTGGGAAATCTGTTTCTCATGGTAAGAGCAGGTTCATTCCAACTTTCCACTGTGCATGAAAAGTTGCAGTAGAACTGTTTCATGATTAACTGTTTCAATGGGAAGGTAGATGTTATTTCATGCTACTGAGACTTGCATGGATGACACCAGTATAGTCTGTTTTGGAATGGGTGGCCAGTAATAAACTGGCCCTGAACATCTAAAACTAAGAGCACTGTATTTGGTACAAATCATTTCCTAAGTTCTAGACCTCAGCTGAATCTGGTAATGAATGGTGTGGTTGTTGAACAAGTTGAGGAGACTAAATTACTTGGCATTACCTTAGATTGTAAACTGTCATGGTCAAAACATATAGATTCAATGGTTATAAAGATGGGGAGAGGTCTGTCCATAATCCCTGCATTTTTGACACCACACTCTAAAAAGCAAGTTCTACAGGTTCTAGATTTGTCTTATCTTGATTATTGTCCAGTCGTGTGGTTGAGTGCTATAAGGAAAGATCTAGTTAAGTTGATAAGTATGTAGGTTATTGTCACGAGAATTGTTATCGCAATGGTTAAAGTCAAACACTTCTTAAATCTTTGAATAATTCCCCGAGGTGTAAATCTCTAGTTTAAATAAATTAAACAATGACCCAATTCTGCAATGGTCAGCCTTTATTCATTGAGAGCGCTCTGCCTTCTCAAGTTCAGAGTCCATCTTTTATACACACACATCAGAGTAAAGTCCCACCCCGCTTTAGGCGGGCTGTATTTTTCCACTGTACACATATACAGTGGGGGAGAACAAGTATTTGATACACTGCCGATTTTGCAGGTTTTCCTACCTACAAAGCATGTAGAGGTCTGTAATTTTTATCATAGGTACACTTCAACTGTGAGAGACGGAATCTAAAACAGAAATCCAGAAAATCACATTGTATGATTTTTAAGTAATTAATTTGTGTTTTATTGCATGACATAAGTATTTGATCACCTACTAACCAGTAAGAATTCCGGCTCTCACAGACCTGTTAGTTTTTCTTTAAGAAACCCTCCTGTTCTCCACTCATTACCTGTATTAACTGCACCTGTTTGAACTCGTTACCTGTATAAAAGACACCTGTCCACACACTCAATCAAACAGACTCCAACCTCTCCACAATGGCCAAGACCAGAGAGCTGTGTAAGGACATCAGGGATAAAATTGTAGACCTGCACAAGGCTGGGATGGGCTACAGGACAATAGGCAAGCAGCCTGGTGAGAAGGCAACAACTGTTGGCGCAATTATTAGAAAATGGAAGAAGTTCAAGATGACGGTCAATCACCCTCGGTCTGGGGCTCTATGCAAGTTCTCACCTCAATGGGCATCAATGTTCATGAGGAAGGTGAGGGATCAGCCCAGAACTACACGGCAGGACCTGTTCAATGACCTGAAGGGAGCCGGGACCACAGTCTCAAAGAAAACCATTAGTAACACACTACGCTGTCATGGATTAAAATCCTGCAGCGCACGCAAGGTCCTCCTGCTCAAGCCAGCGCATGTCCAGGCCCATCTGAAGTTTGCCAATGACCATCTGGATGATCCAGAGGAGGAATGGGAGAAGGTCATGTGGTCTGTTGAGACAAAAATATAGCTTTTTGGTCTAAACTCCACTCGCCGTGTTTGGAAGAAGAAGAAGGATGAGTACAACCCCAAGAACACCATCCCAACCGTGAAGCATGGAGGTGGAAACATCATTCTTTGGGGATGCTTTTCTGCAAAGGGGACAAGACGACTGCTCCGTATTGAGGGGAGGATGGATGGGGCCATGTATCGCGAGACCTTGGCCAACAACCTCCTTCCCTCAGTAAGAGCATTGAAGATGGGTCGTGGCTGGGTCTTCCAGCATGACAACGACCCGAAACACACAGCCAGGGCAACTAAGGAGTGGCTCCGTAAGAAGCATCTCAAGTTCCTGGAGTGGCCTAGCCAGTCTCCAGACCTGAACCCAATAGAAAATCTTTGGAGGGAGCTGAAGGTCTGTATTGCCAGCGACAGCCCCGAAACCTGAAGGATCTGGAGAAGGTCTGTATGGAGGAGTGGGCCAAAATCCCTGCTGCAGTGTGTGCAAACCTGGTCAAGACCTACGGGAAACGTATGATCTCTGTAATTGCAAACAAAGGTTTCTGTACCAAATATTAAGTTCTGCTTTTCTGATGTATCAAATACTTATGTCATGCAATAAAATGCAAACTGAATTACTTAAAAATCCTACAATGTGATTTTCTGGATTTTTGTTTTAGATTCCGTCTCTCACAGTTGAAGTGTACCTATGATAAAAATTACAGACCTCTACATGCTTTGTAAGTAGGAAAACCTGCAAAATCGGCAGTGTATCAAATACTTGTTCTCCCCACTGTATTTATAACCTCCTACTAGCCGGGTGTCAACTCCTTACACATCTAGACAGCCAATACATCTCTGTTGCTAGTCAGGAACTTCATTGGTTCTTCTCACTGGTGTAGTCATGGCCCTGCCTGATGCTAGAACCTTCGTGGGCGTGAAAGTGTATGCGTGTGAGATAGGACTGTAGTAGGAGGGTCGTTGTGGTGGGCCCCTCTGGGCCCCCTCCCAGAGGTTTCTACTCACTTCATCTGTTGACATGACCTCGAGCTGAATTCCTTGCTCCTCCCTAGTTCCGCAACTGGCCTGCCTTATCAGGAACTGAAACTAGACTGTTGCCCTTTGCCTCCCTCCTTAGCAACAGAAGATGAATTCTGCACTTCCCCTTGTCTCCCTCAGTACCTTTCCATACACCAAGTTCCTATCCATCCTTCATTGACCCCAACATATACAGTGCCTTCAGAAAGTAGTCCGACCCCTTGACCTTTTCCATATTTTGTTGTGTTACAGCAATATTCTAAAATCGATTGAATTGTTTTTTCCCCCTCATCAATCTACACATAATACCCCATAATGACAAAGCAAAAACAGGTTTTTAGACATTTTTGCTAAATTATTAAAAATAAAAAATGGATTCAGACCCTTTACTCAGTACTTTGTTGAAGAACCTTTGGCAGTGATTACAGCATTGAGTCTTCTTGGGTATGACGCTTCAACCTTGGCACATCTGTATTTGGAGAGTTTCTCCCATTCTTCTCTGCAGATCCTCTCAAGCTCTTTCAGGTTGGATGGAGAGCACTGCTGCACAGCTATTTTCAGGTTTCCCCCAGAGATGTTGGATCGGGGTTGAAGTCTGGCTCTGGTTGGCCCACTCAAGGACATTCAGAGACTTGTCCCGAAGCCACTCCTGCGTTGTATTGGCTGTGTGCTTTGAGTCGTTGTCCTGTTGGAAGGTGAACCTTCATCCCAGTCTGAGGTCCTGAGCACTCAGGAGCAGGTTTTCATCTAGTACCTCTCTCTGTACTTTGCTCAGTTCATCTTTGCCTCGATCCTGACTAGTCTCCCAGTCCCTGACACTGATAAACATCCCCACAGCATGATGCTGCCACCACCATGCTTCACCATAAGGATGGTGCCAGGTTTCCTCCAGACGGGGAGCTTGGCATTCAGGCCAAACGTATCCAATCTTGGTTTCATCCGACCAGAGAATGTTTCTTCTCATGATCTGAGAGTTTTTAGGTGCCTTTTGGCAAACTCCAACCAGGCAGTCATGTGCCTTTTACTGAAGAGTGGCTTCCGTCTGGTCACTACCATACAGGCCTGATTGCTGGAGTGCTGCAGAGATTGTTGTCCTTCTGGAAGGTTATCCCATCTCCAGAGGAACTCTAGAGCTCTGTCAGTGACCATCGTGTTCTTAGTGTCCTCCCTGACCAAGGCCCTTCTCCCACGATTGCTCAGTTTGGCCGGGCGGCCAGCACTAGGAAGACTCTTGGTGATTCCATACTTCTTCCATTTAAGAATGATGGAGGCCACTGTGTTCTTGGGGACCTTCAATGCTGCAGACGTTTTTTGGTGCCCTTGCCCAGATCTGTGCCGTGACACAATCCTGTCTCGGAGCTCTACGGGCAACTCCTTCGACCTCATGGCTTGGTTTTTACTCTGAGAACTGTGGGACTTTATATAACAGGTGTGTGCCTTTCCAAATCATGTCCAATCAATTGAATTTACCACAGATTGACTCCAATCAAGTTGTAGAAACATCTCAAGGATGATGAATGGAAACAGGTTGCACCTGATCTCAATTTCGAAGTCTCATAACAAAGGGTCTGAATACTTATGTAAATATGGTAGTTCTGTTTTATATTTAATATATTAGCAACATTTTCTAAAAAGCTGTTTTCGCTTTGTCATTATGGGGTATTTTGTTTAGATTGCTGAGGATTATTATTTTTTAAATCCCTTTTAGAATAAGGCTGCAACGTAACAAAATTTGGAAAAAGTCAAGGGGGTCTGAATACTTTCCGAATGCACTTGTTAGCAGTTGATGTTATTCTTCTATAACACAGACCCCAAAGCAAATCAGGGGGAGAAAAATATATTTATTCAAAAAAAGAACCAATCATTGTTATGCTGGAAAGTAGATTGTAGATGTTTATTCTTCCCTGTCCTCAGCGTTTTCTCTACTGAACAAAGAGACAGGATGTAGTTTATACCCAAGCCTTGCCTGTGGTTGACAAATTAGAATTCCTTGCAATAACATTGGGCCAATGGCCAAATACCAAGTATCCCATTTCAGGCTCAATGTATAGACCATTTGGACCAATGCGAACTTGCCACATGTAGCTATGAGTCCCGGACTGGAACCCCTACATAGATACTAAACAGATGTTGAACTGAAAAACAACTGTTTCCATTGATCGTTAATTCCCTGTGTTGTATATTTATCTTGGAATACTCTTACACACTGTATATAGGCTACTGTATCAATCAGTCATTTGTTTATGTCATCACACAGCATGCAAGTCATTGAAATGCAATGAAGCATTTATGGTTTTAAAATAACAAAGCAATCCTTGAATAATTAGCGTAAACAATAAATAAACAGTTCCATTTCGGAAATTGCATTCAGGGATCAATGCAATTGTTTTGGATGTTTATGGATCATAGCTGTCACCTGGTCAGTCTATGTCATAGAAAGAGTTCATAATGTTTTGTACACTCAGTGCATATCACACCAATTTACTTTTTTTAATGCTGTTCTAACAGGTGACATTGAGACATTCTCTACATCCAAAGAGCAACAGCAGGAAGATCGCAGAGCTAAGAGGTCTCACCAATGCAAAATACACACAGGAGAGAATCTGTATTCCTGCACTGACTGTGGGAAGAGCTTCACAACATCACAGGCTCTGACAGTTCATCAGAGAGTGCACACAAGAGAGAAGCCTTACTCCTGCTCTGACTGTGGGGCAAGTTTCTCTCGACTGGACCACTTCAAAACACATGAACGTATACACACAGGAGAGAAGCCTTACTCCTGCTCTGACTGTGGGACGAGTTTCTCTCAGATGGGCAGCTTAAAATCACACCAACGGATACACACAGGAGAGAAGCCTTACTCCTGCTCTGACTGTGGGGCAAGTTTCTCTCGACTGGGCACCTTAAAACAACATGAACATATACATACAGGAGAGAAGCCTTACTCCTGCTCTGACTGTGTAAAATGCTTCACAACATCAACTGATCTAAAAGTTCATCAGAGACACACACAGGAGAGAAGCCTTACTCCTGCTCTGATTGTGGGAAGAGTTTCTTTCGACTGGGCAACTTAAAAACACATGAACGTATACATACAGGAGAAAAGCCTTACTCCTGCTCTGACTGTGTAAAATGCTTCACAACATCAACTGAGCTAAAAGTTCATCAGAGAACACACACAGGAGAGAAGCCTTACTCCTGCTCTGATTGTGGGAAGAGTTTCTTTCGACTGAGCAACTTAAAAACACATGAACGTATACATACAGGAGAAAAGCCTTACTCCTGCTCTGACTGTGTAAAATGCTTCACAACATCAACTGACCTAAAAGTTCATCAGAGAACACACACAGGAGAGAAGCCTTACTCCTGCTCTGATTGTGGGAAGAGTTTCTCTCGACTGGGCAACTTAAAAACACATGAACGTATACACACAGGAGAGAAGCCTTACTCCTGCTCTGACTGTGTAAAATGCTTCACAACATCAACTGACCTAAAAGTTCATCAGAGAACACACACAGGAGAGAAGCCTTACTCCTGCTCTGAATGTGGGGCAAGTTTCTCTCAACTCGGCACCAGAAAACAACATGAATGTATACACACAGGAGAGAAGCCTTACTCCTGCTCTGACTGTGGAAAGATTTTCTCTCGACTGGGCCACTTAAAAACACATGAACGTATACACACAGGGAGAGAAGCCTTACTCCTGCTCTGACTGTGGGGCAAGTTTCTCTCAACTGGGCACCTTAAAACAACATGAACCTATACATACATGGTCCTCTGTAGCTCAATTGGTAGAGCATGGCGCTTGTAACGCCAGGGTAGTGGGTTCGATCCCGGGACCACCCATACGTAAAAATGTATGCACGCATGACTGTAAGTCGCTTTGGATAAAAGCGTCTGCTAAATGGCATATTATTATTATTATACATACAGGAGAAAAGCCTTACTCCTGCTCTGACTGTGTAAAATGCTTCACAAGATCACCTGAGCTAATAGTTAATCAGAGAACACACACAGGAGAGAAGCCTTCCTTCTGCTCTTAATATGATTGGGCAACGTAAAAACACACCAACGGTTACACACCGCGCTGACTGTGAGATGAGATTCTACAGATTGGGCAATTTAAAAAGACACCAACGTATACAAAATAAATGGTAGTGGATTGGATCAAATGAAGAAAGCATAGAACACTATTGTAATCCTATTGTTTCTCACTGTGAGAGAACTGTGCAGAGGAAATGGAACGTTGTAGAATGTTAGCATCTCTTTACTTTACTGATCAGTGTGCACCTTGTCAGTTTTGCTGTGCTTAGATAGCTTCTACTGTAAAGATATTGAGATTACTTTGGATTTGCCCTTAGGGTTGAATATCCTCTTTGAGGTGTCTCACAATGGAGTCTGTTGTTTGACTGGGTGGTACTGCTTCCCTCTGAGTTTTCTGTGGGAATGAGCTATTAGACACAACATACACAGTATACAAAACATTAAGGACACCTGCTCTTTCCATGACAGACTGACCAGGTGAACCCAGGTGAAAGCTATGATCCTTAATGATGTAGTTTTTGTTTATTTATGTCAGGTTTGACGTGTATGCGGAAAACGAAGTCAAGCGCAGGACACCGAGCTCCTGGCAGACGTACTTTACTAAACACCGTAATGAAAGTACAAAAACAAAAACCTCCAAACAGGGAGGGACAACACTAGCATACAACAGTACTGCCGACCTAACGGAGAACAATCACACACAACAAACCAATGAGAGACAGGGGGTTTTAAAGGGAATACAATCAACACTAATGGGACACAGGTGGAAACAATACAGACCAAACAAGACAAACACCGAAACATAGATCGGTAGCAGCTAGTACTCCGGGGACGACGAACGCCGAAGCCTGCCCGAGCAAGGAGGAGGAGCAGCCTCGGCTGAATCCGTGACAATTCATTATGGATCACCATTAGCTTTCAGCAAAAAACAGGAAACTGTGGTTGCAAATGGCTAAGGAATGAAAACACTGGACACTGGAGAATTTGAATGAATCCCGATTCCTGCTGTTTCACGCTGATGGGACAACTAGGGTATGGAGAAAACCACGAGTACATGCAACCATGCCGTGTGTCAGCATTGCAGGCTGGCAGTGGTGTTGGTGCTGATGTGGGGTGTGATTTCATGGCACACATTTGGCCCCTTGATGAAAGTGAATTTGAATGCCACAGGATATCTAAACATCATTGCCAATCAGGTGCATCCCTTCATGGCAGCAGTTATCCATCTGCAAACATATTTCTTTCAGAAGGATTATGCCCCATGCAACAAGGCTTGTCCAGGAATGGTTCCAAGAACATGACACTGTAGTGACCAAAAGAACATGATAGTACCATGGTATTTATTTCATGGTACTACCATGTCAGGAACACACCATGGTAGTTGCACCAGTACCATGGTATTTTCCTGACATGGTAGTACCATGGTATTCTTTAGAAACATAGAGAGAAGATAAGGCCAGATCTGTCATAACAGCCCGGAAGTAAAGCCAGATTGAATTTACAATATAGGGGGTTGGCAACTAGGTTTGGCCTCCAGTCAATGTGTTGCTGAGCTTGTAGCTAGTCTGCAGGCCAGAACATAATTAGCCTATTAACAAATAGCCTATAGCTGCCCAATTCATAGTCCTACACAGTGTAGCTACACTACAAATTTAACACGTGGTTAGTGGGCTAATCAATTCAATGACCATAACATAATAATGTCCATCTGATTACAGTGGTAAAATCACCAATGTCTGTATTAATAGTCCTACCTGTTCTATTAAAATATATTCATTGTATTTCTCCAATATCAAACCAGTGTGTCTTGTTTGCAACGAAACTGTCGCTGTTTGGGAAGAGTTCAATCTGAGATGTTATTATGAATCTAAGCATGGTACTTTCAGAAGTAGATTCAGAAGTCCGATGCAGAAAGGAAGGAAGGCCTAAGGAGTGAACACCCTGTGTGTTTTACAGTGTCCATTTTATTATGGACATATTGTATTATTATTGAACCTTTATTTAACTAGGCGGTTCTTATCGAATTACACAAGGAGTCAGTAGAAACCATATTTGTTTAAGCCAGTCAGCCATATCAGCTATGTTTTTTTAAGGCAGTAAATGAGGCTGAATAAACTTTTTTCGCTGCCAGACTGAGCTCCGGTGGCTGATAGCCAGGTGTAGCAGTGGTAAGGATTCACTCCATGGTGTTGAAAGGAAAGCTCAAACTTTATGCTGGGCTAACAATAATTATGTTACAAATGTTTAAGCGTTCCGATATTGTCTCTAATCTGGATTTAGACTGTCTGCTACTTCAGGTCTAAATAGGGGTATAATCTATACCTTGTGACAATGTAGGACTACTGAAACCATTGTAAGACATACTTTTTGTTAGCCTTTAAGGCGTCAGCATGCTTCCCAGCCGAAACAGTTCGGAAGAGTTTGTGCATATATTATGACTTTTTGTTTTCGTTTTGGACTTTTGGTAAGGGTTTTTTCAGCTGTTCTGGCACACAACATTTTTTCCTCGAGTCAAGCCGAAGTCTGTAGCCGAAGGGGAAGGGGGTTATTGGTCAACAGTAGGTATTCTTCATTAATGTCTTTGTTAAAGTATTTCTCAATTAAAAAATCTGCATGAAAACGACTCTCATTTAATGACAAACATCTTTGTTAAATGTAAAATTGCACGACTAAGATTTCCTCTGCAAAAACATCAACATTAAAGACGGAATTCTTGAGTTTTCTGACTATTTTGAGGAAGTGGCTATAGACCCTTTTCCAGTACATGACACACTGACGTCACAAACAGATGCGTGCGACTCTTGGAGGCAGTAGTCTAGATTTACATTTTTATTACTTATAAACAAAATAACTTTTTTGGGTTCTCATACACTTACAATTATGTTTTGATTCTTGCTTGAACAGTCGCTATGATTATATTTGGTTGTGTGTGATCTTTGCAAAATACCTTCGATGCAGCAGTTGTTAGCTAGAATGCGTATGCTGATTGATATAGGCTGTAGCAAAAGCTAGCCAAAGAGCCATTTTACTGGTTGAAGTGTTTTTAAGTATAATGCAGTTGATTTGTGATGATGCCACAAACATTATATTAAGCAGGGCATTCATACGAGCCTTAAAATCCAATTATAATCCAAAGTAGTGTGAAATGCACTCAAAAGCAACATGTAAATAGAGGCTTTTTTTGCTGGCGTTCTATAAGAACTCCCCCCTTGTTCTGCCACCAACTCGCGCCCATCCCCCCTCTTGCAGCTATGTTTGTTAACACAGAAAGGGGTCTATGGCGTCTCAAAATGGACAAACCGTACTACTGCCGTTTTTTCTCGTTTTTCAAGCAACGGTCTTTAAGGGAATATGCGAGCACAGTGTCTGCAACACCACTAAGCAAGGGGCACCACCAAGCAAGCGGCACCATGAAGACCAAGGAGCTCTCCAAACAGGTCAGCGACAAAGTTGTGGAAAAGTACAGATCAGTGTTGGGTTCTAAAAAATATCAGAAACTTTGAAAATTCCACGGAGCACCGTTAAATCCATTATTAAAAAATGCAAAGAATATGGCACCACAACAAACCTGTCAAGAGAGGGCCACCCACCAAAACTCACGGACCAGGCAAGGAGGGCATTAATCAGAGAGGCTGAATAGTTTGTTTTTTTTCTTATTTCTTGTTTGTTTCACAAAAACATTTTTTTTTTCATCTTCAAAGTGGTAGGCATGTCGTGCAAATCAAATGATACAAACCCCCCCAAAATCCATTTTAATTCCAGGTTGTAAGGCAATAAAATAGGAAAAATGCCAAGGGGGGTGAATACTTTCACAAGCCACTGAATGTAAGATTACTTGGTTTGTATTCAGGGGACTAGGTATGTTTTAGTAGTGGTTTGTTTGCAGCAATTCAACCATGAAGGCCTGATTCACGCAGTCTCCTCTGAACAGTTGATGTTGAGATGTGTCTGTTACTTGAACTCTGTGAAGCATTTATTGGGGCTGCAATTTCTGAGGCTGGTAACTCTAAGGAACTTATCCTCTGCAGCAGAGGTAACTCTGGGTCTTCCTTTCCTATGGTGGTCCTCATGAGAGCCAGTTTCGTCATAGCACTTGATGGTTTTTGCGACTGCACTTGAAGAAACTTTAATAGAACTTCACATTTTCCGGATTGACTGACCTTCATGTCTTAAAGTAATGGACTGTCGTTTCTCTTTGATTATTTGAGCTGTTCTTGCCATAATATGGACTTGGTCTTTTACCAAAGAGGACTATCTTCTGTATACCACTCCTACCTTGTCACAACACAACTGATTGGCTCAAACACATAAAAAGGAAAGAAATTCCACAAATTAACTTTTAACAAGGCACACCTGTTAATTGAAATTCAATATTGTACAAAGCTGTCATCAAGGCAAAGGGTGGCTACGTTGTAGAATCTCAAATATTAAATATATTTTGATTTGTTTAACACTTTTTTGATTACTACATGATTCCATGTGTTATTTCATAGTTTTGATGTCTTCACTATTATTCTACAATGTAGAAAACTGTAAAAATAAAAATAAATAAAAATTGAATGAGTAGGTGTCCAAACATTTGACTGGTACTGTATATATATATAAAAAGCATTATCAATATTTCAAATAAATTATCAACACAGTAATAAATGGCTAGAAAAACTCATTCATAATCAAATATAAATCTAGAGGTATAAATACATTGTTCCTTTTGATAGTGGTAAATTGTAATTATTAGTATTATTAACATAACATAATATTAAATAATTCCACCTTTCCAAATGATTGCCTACAACAGAATTTACATCCACTTGAGAAATAATAAAACAGTAGATAAACTGACTGAATATCTGAAGGATATTTTTGTACTTTTAAGTAAGGTGAGTATTGGCAAAGTGTGACACTTTCTGAAAATTGTCTTTCCTTGAACACCTTCCAGAATCATCCCATTGTCTTAACCCCTAACATGATACCATTCTAAACACTATGAACTAAAAAATAAATAAATATTAAACACAGGATCAAAGACTCTTCTTAAAACACTAATTGTTCTGAGATCATTGAAATAGTCCAGGTAATCCATTTTCTCTCATTGCCAAGGTCAACCTGGGGGCCAACATCCATTAATCTGAAGTTAAACCTGCCTCTGGCCAGGTTTAATTTAAGCCTTCACTTAGATCCAGTGGCGAACCGTGACTATAGGACCAAGGCCTTCAGAGGGACCAAAATTCTAACAATAAGTTGTATGAAAAAATATATATCATGAAAATAACAGAAAGCATAGCTTCACTTAATACGCCAGACATTATATATTCTGTAGTCGGAACGTTCTAGTGAAGGAGGAGCAATGCTTTTTGATGACATTATGAATGAATCAAACAGGTCGCGCTTCGGGCTGCCGCGCTACACAGACAGAACCCGCATGGACACAACATGACACATCGAATTTTGAAGATGGCGCCGACAGATATGGCAGCTCTGCTTCTAACTCCTAAGCAACTTTGCAGTATTTCTTACATTATTTGGCCAGTATTTTTTTGTGTTATTACATTACAGCCGGAAATAACTTAGGGATATCAGAGCGCGGTAACTCACCTGCCATCACTAGCCGGCTTCCACCCGGTTACGCAACCCTGCAGCTTAGAGGCTACTGCCCTACATATATAGACTTGGAATCAATGGCCACTTTAATAATGAAACACTAGTCACTTTAATAATGTTTACATATTTTTGCTTTACTCATCTCATATGTACAGTGGGGAGAACAAGTATTTGATACACTGCCGATTTTGCAGGTTTTCCTACTTACAAAGCATGTAGAGGTCTGTAATTTTTATCATAGGTACACTTCAACTGTGAGAGACGGAATCTAAAACAAAAATCCAGAAAATCACATTGTATGATTTTTAAGTAATTAATTTGCATTTTATTGCATGACATAAGTATTTGATCACCTACCAACCAGTAAGAATTCCGGCTCTCACAGACCTGTTAGTTTTTCTTTAAGAAGCCCTCCTGTTCTCCACTCATTACCTGTATTAACTGCACCTGTTTGAACTCGTTACCTGTATAAAAGACACCTGTCCACACACTCAATCAAACAGACTCCAACCTCTCCACAATGGCCAAGACCAGAGAGCTGTGTAAGGACATCAGGGATACAATTGTAGACCTGCACAAGGCTAGGATGGGCTACAGGACAATAGGCAAGCAGCTTGGTGAGAAGGCAACAACTGTTGGCGCAATTATTAGAAAATGGAAGAAGTTCAAGATGACGGTCAATCACCCTCGGTCTGGGGCTCCATGCAAGATCTCACCTCGTGGGGCATCACTGATCATGAGGAAGGTGAGGGATCAGCCCAGAACTACACGGCAGGACCTGGTCAATGACCTGAAGAGAGCTGGGACCACAGTCTCAAAGAAAACCATTAGTAACACACTACGCCGTCATGGATTAAAATCCTGCAGCACACGCAAGGTCCCCCTGCTCAAGCCAGCGCATGTCCAGGCCCGTCTGAAGTTTGCCAATGACCATCTGGATGATCCAGAGGAGGAATGGGAGAAGATCATGTGGTCTGATGAGACAAAAATAGAGCTTTTTTGGTCTAAACTCCACTCGCCGTGTTTGGAGGAAGAAGAAGGATGAGTACAACCCCAAGAACACCATCCCAACCGTGAAGCATGGAGGTGGAAACATCATTCTTTGGGGATGTTTTTCTGCAAAGGGGACAGGATGACTGCACCGTATTGAGGGAGGATGGATGGGGGCCATATATCGCGAGATCTTGGCCAACAACCTCCTTCCCTCAGTAAGAGCATTGAAGATGGGTCCTGGCTGGGTCTTCCAGCATGACTTCGACCCGAAACACACAGCCAGGGCAACTAAGGAGTAGCTCCGTAAGAAGAATCTCAAGGTCCTGGAGTGGCCTAGCCAGTCTCCAGACCTGAACCCAATAGAAAATCTTTGGAGGGGAGCTGAAAGTCCGTATTGCCCAGCGACAGCCCCCGAAACCTGAAGGATCTGGAGAAGGTCTGTATGGAGGAGTGGGCCGAAATCCCTGCTGCAGTGTGTGCAAACCTGGTCAAAACCTACAGGAAACATATGATCTCTGTAATTGCAAACAAAGGTTTCTGTACCAAATATTAAGTTCTGCTTTTCTGATGTATCAAATACTTATGTCATGCAATAAAATGCAAATTAATTACTTAAAAATCATACAATGTGATTTTCTAAGATTTTTGTCTCTCATAGTTGAAGTGTACCTATGATAATAATTACAGACCTCTACATACTTTGTAAGTAGGAAAACCTGCAAAATCGGCAGTGTATCAAATACTTGTTCTCCCCACTGTACTTTGCTTCTGAAACTGGCACAGAACCAAACGTGAAGGGATGTCAGTCAGGAGCTCAGTGGGACGGTTAATGAATCCCAACAAAAATAAATGCTAAGCATTATTTTATTTATTTTATTATGCTTTTAGTTTGATGGCAAATACATAGATATTTACAAACATGGCATCACACTTGTGTTTTACCCCAGAAGAATAGGGTGATTTCACTACTTTTGAAAATACAAGTTTCACCCATACACAGCACCACAACTATTTGGAAAGTTCTAACAGTATGCACAAAGTAGTAATATGACTTTAAATAACCTAATATGCAAAAATATGATGGTAATTGTATTCTATTGAGTGGCTTTAAAAGGTTTGTAAAGCTATAATATTTCATACAATTCAATTATTTACCCTAAAACTAATTGTTTACCCTAAAACTACAACCAGACACTTACTGTCGCTCTGGCTTGAGGTGGCACATGGCCTCAAGTCCTCTGCATCTGCAACGTCAGAGAATATCACAGATGTCAAACCGTTACCACATTTATAGTACACACTTAACAGATTTTCCTGTTCATCCCATACAGTTGGTAGGAACAGAACTTTGAGAAAGTAGGCTTGTTTATCAGACTTGAAACATTATGTACCTTGTTGTAGGGTCTTTTTCAAAGACACTGGCTCTTGAATTTACTAAAAATAAACAAATAAAGAACTGTTACACTTTTGGTCACTAAATAATCAAGTATGTCAAGATCAGATGGGTGTGGTAATTTCTTGTCATATCAACTGTCATTAGGTCATGATTTCATGCTGTCTCAATTTAAGACTAGTACTTGCATTAACTGTAAGCTTTTCCTCACCTACATACTTGAATGTGTGTAAAACTTACCATCAACTTGCTGATTATACATTCAATTACCTTGTAGCCTAATGCAGGATCTTACCACTAGGGGCTGGTGGAAGCTGTGGCACTGTACGCTGGGCTTGTCTGGGTTCATTTGTCTTTTTCTGGAGTGCTTCACTTCCATCATCATCTTACGAAGGACAATACAAAAAAAATACTAATTTCATCTACTTCCTGATGCATGTAATACACACAATGGAATAAGAGCAGTTAAGAAATCCTCACCAGGTGGCTCTACACGGAATCTGATTGGTTTAGTCACCGCCCTCTTCGCTGGTTCCTCGTCAGATTCAACATTGGAGGTGTCAACCCCCGTTTGGCTCAGTTGCTCTGCCATAGAGTAATTGTCTGTACATGCAATAAACATTGTCATAAATAGTTTCCTATTAACACTGGCAAACCGACTATTGAGTATTTGTAATTCACATAGTAATACTTTCAGCAAATACATATAGTACTTAAGAGGGGGGAAGTTCCTGACTCTACTGACCAGGAGTGGGTTGCACCAGTTAGACGATAAGGTGTAAGAGATAAGTTGGACCTACCTACGCCCGACGTAATGATTTAGAAAATTGAACAAGATGCGACATGACTAGTCATGAAACACTTACCTTGGAAACTAGTTATAGATATATACTATACGTCTACCCCACATTACACTTAGTTTTTACACCCTGGCGTAGCAAAAGCTATTACTTCCAACCAGGTGGTGACACAGGTTTACGCCTGGCTTAGAACATATTCTACGTTGTAACTAGCCTTACGTGTAGGAGTATGTTCAACTGATGCAACCTGCTCCAGAGCCACACAACCAAGCATACATGGCAATATAAACGGGAGTGGATGGACAGTCAAATATTATTTTACCAGTTGATGAAAAGATGGAAATTCTGTACTACTCCCATAATATTTTGTCAGGCCGGTCTCCTCTCTTAATGGCATTTCTTGGCCAGTGGCAACACAGGACCTGCAGGATATGAGACACTGTTTAAAGTGAACTATTTATCCATCTCTTTGCCTAAAAAGGGTAAACCATTTCACTGATCAACTCACCCCATCTCTCTTCTCCACCCACTGCTCTGGTACAACTTCAACATTGTTCTCTTTGACTAAATGTACAACATAATAATGCTGTATGCCCTGTGCAGAAAAACTAAACACCAATTCGACACTGTTCAGTCTCTTGATTTACCAGCCAAGATAGTTTGCATAACTAATAGAGCTTGTGAACTTGGCTGTAGCTAAATGGGGCTTGCTACAGGCTGTGCAAGATGGTTAGCACAACACGAGTGCCATGGTCCTCCTCAAGTATAATAGCTTGCTTAACAAGACTGCTCTTTGCAATGAGATGCATTTGTGTGCTCCTCGTAGTGGTGTGGAAAGTCCAATACAGTCTTGAGTCACAAGGACTCAGCGTGTAAGATTCCAGATGCTGAAACACCCTGCAGAGGTAAGTATCAGAGGCATCTTCTTGGCTCACTACCTCACAGCATGACCTATCATTAAGTATGTAGGCATTGTTTGGCCGTCTCATGTTGATGACCTGTTGGCGGGGAGAAGCTCTAACTGTGCGTTCTTGCACAAGTGGCCGCCTCCTGAACGGACCATCTTCTTTAGTTGTTGCAAGTAGTTCTCAAACTTGGAAAGCACTACAGTTGTCAAGGTAGCCATGTTCTTCAGCATCAGCAGTGAGGTGTAGGAGGGAGTGAACATTATACACGAGAAATGTGTCTCCATACAAAACCCTTCCTGCTCCACAAAGAAGTTCAGTAAAGCATGAGCATAGGCACTGTGGATTGAAGAAAGTTGAGGAGAAACCAAAATGCACATGGCCACACTGAAGGCCATGAAATGTGTGTACTATTTATATATATATATATGTATTCACTAACTGTAAGTCGCTCTGGATAAGAGCGTCTGCTAAATGACTAAAATGTAAATGTAAAAAATGGATAAGAGCGTCTGCTAAATGACTAAAATGTAATGATGTCATCACGTAATGACACCACAACGTCATTTAGCGACTTTTAGCAACAAATTGACCTGCCTCTAACAACTTCCCCTGGAAATTAGTTGGCAACACTGCAGTGGAGTTGCTCTTTCAACTTTCAAATTTCTCTTAGACTTTCCAACATAATAATAGCCACATGGGCACATCAAGAAATATACCACACATTTTGTTTTACAGGAAATTCTACCAATGACATACATTTTATTTCCTGTATGAGGGTGAAGAAAGAAATCCCCCTTGGTCATCGCATTACAGTTCTCACAATGATTTGAGGGGAGGGTGGAAAGGAAATGCTGAGGGGGAACATATTCCTCTGCTCTTACTAGGCTGTCCTTTAGGTTTCTAGAATGTTTAAAAGAGAATCAAGAGATATTCTGAAAAGCCCGGCCCACAAAGGGATCCCAGTCCTAAATATAAGTCAGAGATCAAACTCCTGGTTCTCCCCTGTTCCTTCCACACGCCCTCCCATTGTACTGTATGTATGAACACATTTTGAACAATGGCTGCCTAAAATGCTGTGGTGCTTACAAACACAACAGGAAAGGTTGTGGTAGACGTGGGCCATCACAGGTGAGTTCACAGCTCTTTTACTCTGAGCATTCATATCAATGACTCACCCTCAGATGGACCATCAATGCCAGAGTTCTACAAGACTGTTTACATAATCAACTGGGCATATCAAAAGTCTGTCCCTCAATATAGTCCTGTGCATATATTGCTTATCTTACTATTGTTTAAAATGCTAACTTTTTAGCATTTGTGGCACAAATCCATTGCAAGTCAATGGTACGTATACAGTCACAGTGAAAGTCTACACACCCCTTTACATTTTGCAAGCTTAAATCTTAATAGAGATTCAATCGTTTTTATCCTGCCGACCTACAAAAACTATCCCACATTTTCAGTGTAAGAAAATTGTATAACAACTTTCCTTCTAAAGATATCCAGTAGTTTTGATTACATATATTTCACACCCCATGAAACAGTTCTACAGCAACTTTACATGTGTGTTGTGGCTTGTAAGTAGCTAATTAGAGGTTTATACGCTATATCTAATATGGAAGAACTGAATACAACCAGAAGAACCATTCATACTGTCAGATCTAATATGGCACATTTGGGAGCCAGGCCCACCCATCAACCAAGAATAATGATTTTTCCCCACTAAAGGGCTTTATTACAGATCTAAATACTCCTCAGTTTCATCAGTTGTCCGGGTGGCTGATCTCAGATGATCCTGCAGGTGAAGAAGCCAGATGTGGAGGTCCTGGGCTTGCATGGTTACACATGGTCTGCGGCTGTGAAGCCAGTTGGACGTTCTGCCAAATTCTCCGTAGAGAAATTTACATTCAATTATCTGGCAACAGCTCTGGTGAACATTACTGCAGTCAGCATGCCAATTGCGCACTCCCTCAAAATGTAGACATCTGTGGCATTGTGTTGTGTAACAAAACTGCACATTTCAGAGTGGCCTTTTATTATACCAAGCACAAGGTGCACCTGTGTAATTATCATGCTTCTTGATATGCCACACCTGTCAGGTGGATTGATTATCTTGGCAAAGGAGAAATGCTCACTAACAGAGATGGAAACAAATTTGTGCACCAAATTTGAGAGAAATACGCTTTTTGTGCATATGGAAAATTTCTGGGATCTTTTATTTCAGCTCATGAAACATGGGACCAACACTTTACACGTCAAGTTTATATATTTTTTCAGTATAGTTTTAGAAGAGTAACTAAACACAAAGTCATTTCATTTTAATTGTCACATGTTTGGTAAACAACAGGTGTAGAATAACAGTGAAATGTTGACCAACAATAGAGAACACAATACAACAATTATAATAATATGAAAAAGATTGTAGCACAAGGAATTAATACATGATGATTAATGGTAGCTTGGCTATATACATGGGGTGCCAATACCTAGTCAATGGTAGCTTGGCTATATACATGGGGTGCCAATACCTAGTCAATGGTAGCTTGGCTATATACATGGGGTGCCAATACCTAGTCAATGGTAGCTTGGCTATATACATGGGGTGCCAATACCTAGTCAATGGTAGCTTGGCTATATACATGGGGTGCCAATAGCTTGGCTATATACATGGGCTGCCAATACCTAGTCAGTGGTAGCTTGGCTATATACATGGGGTGCCAATACCTAGTCAATGGTAGCTTGGCTATATACATGGGGTGCCAATACCTAGTCAATGATAGCTTGGCTATATACAGTGCAATCTGAAAGTATTCAGACCTCTTGACTTTTTCCACATTATATTACGTTACAGCCATATTCTAAAATTGATTAAATAGTTATCCCCCTCAACAATCTATACACAATACCCCATAATGTCAAAGCAAAATACAGGTTTTTAGAAGTTCAGACCCTTTACTCAGTACTTTCTTGAAGAACCTTTGGCAGCGATTACAGCATCAAGTCTTCTTGGGTATGACACAACAAGCTTGGCACACCTGTATTTGGGGAGTTTCTTCCATTCTTCTCTGCAGATCCTCTCAATCTTTGTCAGGTTGGATGGGGAGCGCCGCTGCACAGCTTTTTTCTGGTCTCTCCAGAGATGTTCAATCGGCTTCAAGTCTGGGCTCTGGCTGGGCCAGGTGAACCTTCGCACCAGTCTGAAGTCCTGAGCAGGTTTTCATCAAGGATCTCTCTGTACTTTGCTCCGTTCATTATTCCCTTGATCCTGACTAGTCTCCCCGCCTCTGAAAAACATCCACACAGCATGATACTGCCACAACCATGCTTCTTCGTAAGCATGGTGCCAGGTTTCCTCCAGACGTGACGCTTGGCATTCAGGCCAAAGAGTTCAATATTGGTAACATCAGACCAGAGAATCTTGTTTGTCATGGTCAGAGTCCTTTAGGTGCCTCTTGGCCAACTCCAGGCGGGCTGAACTCTGGAGCTCTGTCAGTGATCATCGGGTTCTTGGTCACCTCCCTGACCAAGGCCCTTCTCCCCCGATTGCTCAGTTTGGCCGGGCGGACAGCTCTAGGAAGAGTCTTGGTGGTTCCAAACTTCTTCCATTTAAGAATGATGGAGGCCACTGTGTTCTTTGGGACCTTCAATGCTGCTGACATTTTTTTGTACCCTTCCCCAGATCTGTGCCTCGACACAACCCTGTCTCGGAGCTCTACGGACAATTCCTTTGACCTCATGGCTTGGTTTTTGCTCTGACATGCACTGTCAACTGTGGGATGTTATATAGACAGGTGTGTGCCTTTTCAAACCATGTCCAAAAAGTTGAATTTATCTCAGGTGGACTCCAATCAAGTTGTAGAAACATCTCAAGGAAGATCATTGGAAACAGGATGCACCTGAGCAAAATGTCAATGTTTCATAGCAAAGGGTCTGGAATACTTATGTAAATAAGGTATCTGTTTTTTATTTCAAATACATTTGCAAAAATGTCGAAACCCGTTTTCGCTTTGTCATTATGGGGTATTGTGTGTAGATTGATGAGGGATTAAAACAATTTTTGAAAATAAATTTTACAATAAGGCTGTAACGTATTTTTTTGTTGAAAAGGTCAAGGGGTCTGAATACTTTTCAGAATGCACTGTATAGACACTAACTATTTCACTTTAAACACTTTGTACATACATTTGTGCTGGGCAACCTCTTCTCTTGTGCATAAATATAACAAACATGATTTTTTATATTCGTAATTTAGCAGATGCTCTTATCCAGAGCGACTTATAGGACCAATTGGGGTTAATTGCCTTGCTCAAGGCCACAATTACAGATTTTTGACCTAGTTGGCTTGGGATTCAAACCATCGACCTTTCAGTTACTGGCCCAACACTCTTAACCGCTAGGCTACCTGTTAAATACACAACACAATATGTGACATAAGTAGAATACAGAACACTTGAAACATTACAGGATGGAAATTTAAATATTAAAATGTGATTTTAAAAAACAGATGTTTTTGGGGGGGGGGACCATTTAAGAGCTGGAGTTATTTTGAAGTCTGATAGCAGTGGGTAGAGTGGCATTTTGCAGACGGTTTGTACGGGCAGTTATACAGGACAGTTTGTGGTTGTTTCTCAGGAGCCTGGTGGTGCAGTTACCTCTTCTTGAAGGGAGCAGGTCATTCAGTGGATGGTCAAGACTGTGCATGTCCTTCACCAGGTGCACTGCAGCCTGTTCTCGCCTGCTCTACAGTGAAGGGAGCTGTGGTTGGAATGCTCCACCTCTGGAGATGATCCTTTTGGACACATCAGGCTTTGGACACATCAGCAGGTCCATGCATCAGCAAAGAAGCCATTCAAAACATCAGCCACGTTGTCGTCTTCAATTCCCTCGACCTCTATTCTCCCTCCTGATGTTTTCTTTGGTCCCAGTCCTTTGTTAATGAAGTCCCACCATTCTTTAGGGTTTTTCTTCTTTAGGTCCTGGATTTCAGTTTTGTAGTAGCTTGTCTTTGCTTCCTTGATAAGTATTTGCACTGTGTTTCTGTATTTTCTCCATGTCATTGTTTCTCCCCATCTGTTGAAAATATTCTGTATTTTCCTGATGGCAGCCTTTATTCTTTCAGTCATCCAGGGCTTGTCCAGTGTTGTTGTGTTCTTATTTATTATTGGCATGCATACATGAAGTGCAGTTTGAATGCAGGAGTTGAACGTCTCCACCTTTGCGTCAATGCTCTCCACCTCATATGGCAGACCAGTCAGTACTGGCCATACATCGTGCAAAGGTCTCCTTTCTGTTCTGGGTTACCAGATGTCCTTTTTCCGCTGCACCTCTCTTCTCCCTCCTGATGTTGTGTTTGGAGAGAACAGCAGACATTTGTGATCACTGGATCTGAGAGGAGCAAGTACAGTGGGTTGTGTGTATCAGATCTAGGATGGAGTCCCCTCTGTGGTCTTGTCTTTGGCCACTACCACTTCTTATGTATACGTTGGTGTCTTTTAAATTGCCCAATCTGTAGAATCTCGTCTCACAGTCAGTGCAGTAATAAGTATTCTCTACAGTGTGTAACCGTTGGTGTGTTTTACGTTGCCAATCGGGGAGAAACTCTTGCCATATTAAGAACAGAAGTAAGGCTTCTCTCCTGTGTGTGTTCTCTGATGACGTTGCAGCTCATCTGTTGTTTTTAGATCAGTGGTAAGTCTTCTCTCCTGTATGTATACGTTCATGTTGTTATAAGTTGCCAAGTTGAGAGAAACTTGACCCACAGTCAGAGCAGGAGTAAGACTTCTCTCCTGTGTGTGTTCTCTGATGAACTTTTAGCTGAGCTGATGTTGTGAACCATTTTACACAGTCAGAGCAGGAGTAAGGCTTTTGTCCTGTATGTATAGGTTCATGTTGTTTTAAGGTGCCCGTTGAGAGAAACTTGCGCCACAGTCAGAGCAGGAGTAAGGCTTCTCTCCTGTGTGTATACGTTCATGTTTTGTTAAGTTGCCAAGAAGAGAGAAACTTAACCCACAATCAGAGCAGACGTAAGGCTTCTCTCCTGTGTGTATACGTTCATGTTGTTTTAAGTTGTTCAATTGAGAGAAACTTGCGCCACAGTCAGAGCAGGAGTAAGGCTTCTCTCCTGTATGTATACGTTCATGTTGTTTTAAGTTGCCCAGTTGAGAGAAACTTGCCCCACAGTCAGAGCAGGAGTAAGGCTTCTCTCCTGTGTGTATACGTTCATGTTGTTTTAAGCTGCCCAGTCGAGAGAAACTTGCCCCACAGTCAGAGCAGGAGTAAGGCTTCTCTCCTGTATGTATACGTTCATGTCTTTTTAAGGTGCCAAGAAGAGAGAAACTTAACCCACAGTCAGAGCAGGAGTAAGGCTTCTCTCCTGTATGTATAAGTTCATGTTTTTTAAGTTGCACTGTTGAGAGAAACTCTTCCCACAGACAGAGCAGGAGTAAGGCTTCTCTCCTGTGTGCACTCTCTGATGAACTGTCAGGAGCCTTTGATGTTGTGAAATTCTTCCCACAGTCAGTACAGGAATACAGATTCTCTCCTGTGTGTACTTGTAGGTGTATTTTTAACTTTGATAGAAATGAGAAACTCTCCTCACAATGTGGGCAGTGGTGAGACCTCTTAGCTCTGTGATCTTCCTGCTGTTGCTCTCTGGATGTAGAGAATGTCTCAACACGGTCTCCTGTGTGAACAACATTTAGAAGAACCAGTCAGTTGGTGTGATATACATGTCAATCAAATGTATTTTATGAAGCCCTTTTTACATCAGAAGTTGTCAAAGTGCTTTATAGAAACCCAGCCAAAAACCCCAAAGAGCAAGCAATGCAGATATAGAAGCCATATCATCCTCCACTCACTATCACAAGGGTTCAGTAACTACACAGACTCATTTAATAGAACTTTAAAACATTGGCAGTTTGTCTACTTCACTTCTTTAGTCTACTATCTGATCACTCTAGATAGCCCAGTGAATAAAACAAATGCTGGCAATACTGGTGTCAAACCATTGTACAGTGAGGGAAAAAAGTATTTGATCCCTGCTGATTTTTGTACGTTTGCCCACTGACAAAGACATGATCAGTCTATAATTTTAATGGTAGGTTTATTTGAACAGTGAGAGACAGAATAACAACAAAGAAATCCAGAAAAAGCATGTCAAAATGTTATAAATTGATTTGCATTTTAATGAGGGGAAATAAGTATTTAATGGGCCTCAGGATCTTGTCATGGCATCTCTGTGCATTCAAACTGCCATCGATAAAATGCAATTGTATTAGTTGTCTGTAGCTTATGCCATGCCATACAGTGGGGGAAAAAAGTATTTAGTCAGCCACCAATTGTGCAAGTTCTCCCAATTAAAAAGATGAGAGAGGCCTGTAATTTTCATCATAGGTACACGTCAACTATGACAGACAAATTGAGAAAAAAAATATCCTGAAAATCACATTGTAGCCAGAATTTATTTGCAAATTATGGTGGAAAATAAGTATTTGGTCACCTACAAACAAGCATGATTTCTGGCTCTCACAGACCTGTAACTTCTTCTTTAAGAGGCTCCTCTGTCCTCCACTCGTTACCTGTATTAATGGCACCTGTTTGAACTTGTTATCAGTATAAAAGACACCTGTCCACAACCTCAAACAGTCACACTCCAAACTCCACTATGGCCAAGACCAAAGAGCTGTCAAAGGACACCAAAAACAAAATTGTAGACCTGCACCAGGCTGGGAAGACTGAATCTGCAATAGGTAAGCAGCTTGGTTTGAAGAAGTCAACTGTGGGAGCAATTATTAGGAAATGGAAGACATACAAGACCACTGATAATCTCCCTCGATCTGGGGCTCGACGCAAGATCTCACCCCGTGGGTCAAAATGATCACAAGAACGGTGAGCAAAAATCCCAGAACCACACGGGGGACCTAGTGAATGACCTGCAGAGAGCTGGGACCAAAGTAACAAAGCCTACCATCAGTAACACTACGCCGCCAGGGGACTGAAATCCTGCAGTGCCAGGCGTGTCCCCCTGCTTAAGCCAGTACATGTCCAGGCCCGTCTGAAGTTTGCTAGAGTGCATTTGGATGATCCAGAAGAGGATTGGGAGAATGTCATATGGTCATATGAAACCAAAATAGAACTTTTTGGTAAAGACTCAACTCGTCGTGTTTGGAGGACAAAGAATGCTGAGTTGCATCCAAAGAACACCATACCTACTGTGAAGCATGGGGGTGGAAACATCATGCTTTGGGGCTGTTTTTCTGCAAAGGGACCAGGACCGACTGATCCGTGTAAAGGAAAGAATGAATGGGGCCATGTATCGTGAGATCGAGTGAAAACCTCCTTCCATCAGCAAGGGCATTGAAGATGAAACGTGGCTGGGTCTTTCAGCATGACAATGATCCCAAACACACCGCCCGGGCAACGAAGGAGTGGCTTCAGTAGAAGCATTTCAAGGTCCTGGAGTGGCCTAGCCAGTCTCCAGATCTCAACCCCATAGAAAATCTTTGGAGGGAGTTGAAAGTCCGTGTTGCCCAGCGACAGCCCCAAAACATCACTGCTCTAGAGGAGATCTGCATGGAGGAATGGGCCAAAATACCAGCAACATTGTGTGAAAACCTTCTTCCATATTAGATCTGACAGTATGAATGGTTCTTATGGTTGTATTCAGTTCTTCCATATTAGATCTGACAGTATGAATGGTTCTCATGGGCTGAGTGACTACAGTCATACCAAGTTTTCTTTGACCCTGTGATCTCACCAGGACAGAACCACGTCTCTATCACACTCCAGCCCAGAAGGTGGCAGTGATGCACCTTTGACGTTGGTCTGAACACCACCAATAAACACCATAGAAGAAGAATGCGTGCTTAGCGACAACCAAGGGGCCATGCAGCTTTCCACTGTTCCAAAGACTGTCTATTATATGGAACAGATTGGCATGTGACCACTCTAACTCTTCTCTATCATTAAATACAACAAAACTATTTTTTAAGTGAAATATTTAGTGTTTGTCTGAAGCTGGAAGAAATACCTGAAATGAGCATCACAAAGATACATTTGACTTATGCACTAACAAGCTTTTTCAATATATGCAGCTTTGTCACCAGCTGCAGTACTGTAGCTTTATTCATCTACTGTACTTCAATCAATTGACTTGCAATGGATTTGTGCCACAAATGCTAAAAAAGTTAGCATTAATATAAGATGAACAATAAATGACCAGAACTATATTGAGCGACAGACTGTTGAAATGCCCAGTTGATTATGTAAACAGTCTTGTAGAACTCTGGCATTGATGGTCCATCAGAGGGTGAGGCAAAAGCCTCACAGCGTTTAAGTTTTCGCTTACAAGACCTATAATTTGCTCAGTTCCCCAAAAAACTATTTTATATAAATCAATCCTGCTTCACTTTGGAAAGTAGAAGGAAGATTGTTCAAGCAACGCTTCTCCCAGGTCTTGATTATGGTGATGTAATCTACAGTCATACAGCAGCCTCTGTTTTAAAACCTTTAGCACTGTGTTTTATCACTGGGGAAATGTTCATATAAAAGTTATATAAAAAAATGCAATATAAATACAAAATATGGCTTTTGAACACGGCACCCAAATATACATTTTTGACTAGAAACATTTAAAATGAGCCAATTTCTCTTCTATATTATTTATCTAGTCAAAACATGTCACTACACCTCTACACATCACCATTGGGACAATCCAATTTGCTAGTCCTCATTATTTTCTATAATGCATATTAATAGATCTTTTCAGAATAAAGGATTTAGACAGGTTTTCTTCTTAGGTAACAATTAAATAAAACAACAAATATATTATTAGTATTTTTTCATTTTTAAGTGTTTTAAAATGACCCACTTACTATTGGGGAGTGGAACCAGAGAGGAAGCTTGTGTTACCTTTCTCACACCACTACAGTATTTATTTCAACAGACCCTTTCCATCCCCCAGGACGATATTGAGGTTCAGGCTGTTGTAATGTCCAGTTGATTATGTAAGTAGTATTGTAGAACTCTGGTATTGATGGTCTATTTGAGGGTGAGTCATTGAAGTCAGTGAAGACACTTGCCAGTTGGTCAGCACATGCTCAGAGTACACGTCCTGGTAATCCGTCTGGCCCTGCGGCCTTGTGAATGTTGACCTGTTTAAAGGTCTTACTCACATCGGCTACAGAGAGCAGGATCACACAGTCGTCTCGAACAGCTGATGCTCTCGTGTATGTTTCAGTGTTCCTTGCCTCGAAGCGAGCATAGAAGTAATTTAGCTCGTCTGGTAGGCTCGTGTCACTGTGCAGCTCGCGGCTGTGTTCGCCCCCAAGGATGAACCAGACTTGTGGAGGTCTACTTAGCTAGCCCGGTGAAGCACGAGGCTAGCTAACCCACTACCTGGACTAGCTAGCGGGTAGCTACTGGTAACTATTAGCAACTGTGGATAGTTGTTTCACGCTTAAGAGTGCCTGTAATTACACCAGCTAGCTGCCTACAATAATTACATACAATAATGCCTACCATTCAGCTGTTTTTCTAACCTCATTGTCTGAAGCGTTAACGTTAGGTAGTAAGTAGCTACTGTACTCGAAATGTAGCTAGCTTGTTGCTACCTGGATAGCTAACTAAACAATAGCTGGAACGACCTAGCGAACAGACGCGAACTGGCTGAGTCGATTCAGTGGCTAGCTTTGCACTTGGCTGGCTAACAGTAGCTGCTAGTGTTTCAGTGAAACGTAAGTGAGGGAGGCCCAGCTTCTCGCTTTCCCAGATGTTTAGTTCATTTCATTCTGATCTACTTTGCATTATTGTAGCCTGTCAACTATGCCTCTGTTTATCCCTGTTCTCTCCTCTCCGCACAGGCGATACAAACACCTCACACCGCGTGGCTGCTGCCTCTCTAACCTGGTGGTCCCTGCACGCACGACCCACGTGGTCTCCGGCAGCCTCTGGAACTGCCGTTCTGCCGCCAACAAGGCAGAGTTAATCTCAGCCTATGCTACCCTCCAGTCCCTCGACTTCTTGGCGCTGACGGAAACATGGATTACCACTGAAAACACTGCTACTCCTACTGCTCTCTCCTCGTCTGACCATGTGTTCTCGCATACCCCGAGAGCATCTGGTCAGCGGTGGTGGCACAGGAATCCTCATCTCTCCCAAGTGGACATTCTCTCTTTTTCCCCTGACCCATCTGTCTATCTCCTCATTTGAATTCCATGCTGTCACAGTCACTAGCCCATTCAAGCTTAACATCCTTGTCATTTATCGCCCCTTCAGGTTCCCTTGGAGAGTTCATCAATGAGATTGACGCCTTGATAAGTTCCTTTCCTGAGGATGGCTCACCCCTCACAGTTCTGGGTGACTTTAACCTCCCTACGTCTACCTTTGACTAATTTCTCTCTGCCTCCTTCTTTCCACTCCTCTCCTCTTTTGACCTCACCCTCTCACCGTCCCCCCCTACTCACAAGGCAGGCAATACGCTTGACCTCATCTTTACTAGATGCTGTTCTTCTACTAATCTCACTGCAACTCCCCTCCATGTCTCCGACCACTACTTTGTATCCTTCTCTCTCTCGCTCTCCTCCAACACTACTCACTCTGCCCCTACTCAGATGGTAATGCGCCGTCGCAACCTTCGCTCTCTCTCTCCCTTCTCTCTCCTCTTCCATCCTATCATCTCTTCCCTCTGCTCAATCCTTCTCCCTCCAATCTCCTGATTCTGCCTCCTCAACCCTCCTCTCCTCCCTTTCTGCATCCTTTGACTCTCTATGTCCCCTATCCTCCCGGCCGGCTCGGTCCTCCCCTCCTGCTCCGTGGCTTGACGACTCATTACGAGCTCACAGAACAGGGCTCCGGGCAGCCGAGCAGAAATGGAGAAAACTAGACTCCCTGCGGACCTTGCATCTTTTCCTCCCTCCTCTCTACATTT
The DNA here is from genome assembly GCF_020615455.1 of Coregonus clupeaformis. Taxonomy (NCBI): domain Eukaryota; kingdom Metazoa; phylum Chordata; class Actinopteri; order Salmoniformes; family Salmonidae; genus Coregonus; species Coregonus clupeaformis. Next base: position 89,853 of record NW_025534690.1, read on the forward strand.
TCTTCCTCTGTTTCTGCTGCTAAAGCCACTTTCTACCACTCTAAATTCCAAGCATCTGCCTCTAACCCTAGGAAGCTCTTTGCCACTTTCTCCTCCCTGCTGAATCTCCCCCCTCTCTGTGGATGACTTCGTCAACCATTTTGAAAAAGAAGGTTGACGACATCCGATCCTTGTTTGTTAAGTCAAATGACACTGCTGGTCCTGCTCACACTACCCCTACCCTATGCTTTGACTTCTTTCTCCCCCTCTCTCCAGATGAAATGTTGCGACTTGTGACGGCCGGCCGCCCAACAACCTGCCCGCTTGACCCTATCCCCTCCTTTCTTCTCCAGACCATCTCCGGTGACCTTCTCCCTTACCTCACCTCGCTCATCAACTCATCCTTGACCGCTGGCCATGTCCCTTCCGTCTTCAAGAGAGTGAGAGTTGCACCCCTTCTCAAAAAACCTACACTCGATCCCTCCGATGTCAACAACTACAGACCAGTATCCCTTCTTTCTTTTCTCTCCAAAACTCTTGAGCGCGCCGTCTTTAGGCAACTCTCTCAGAATGACCTTCTTGATCCAAACCAGTCAGGTGTCAAGACTGGTCATTCAACTGAGACTGCTCTTCTCTGTGTCAAGGAGGCTCTCCGCACTGCTAAAGCTAACTCTCTCTCCTCTGCTCTTGTCCTTCTAGACCTGTCTGCTGCCTTTGATACTGTGAACTATCAGATCCTACTCTCCACCCTCTCCGAGTTGGGCATCTCCGGAGCAGCTCAGTCTTGGATTGCGTCCTACCTGACCGGTCGATCCTACCAAGTGGCGTGGCGAGAATCTGTATCCGCACCACGTGCTCTCACCACTGGTGTCTTCCAGGGGCTCAGTTCTAGGCCCATTCCTATTCTCGCTATACACCAAGTCGCTTGGCTCTGTCATATCCTCACATGGCCTCTCCTATCATTGCTACGCAGACGACACACAACTCATCTTCTCCTTTCCCCCTTCTGATAACCAGGTGGCGAATCGCATCTCTGCATGTCTGGCAGACATATCAGTGTGGATGACGGATCACCACCTCAAGCTGAACCTCGGCAAGACGGAGCTGCTCTTCCTCCCCGGGGAAGGACTGCCCGTTCCATGATCTCGCCATCACAGTTGACAACTCCGTTGTGTCCACCTCCCAGAGTGCGAAGAGCCTTGGCGTGACCCTGGACAACACCCTGTCGTTCTCCGCTAACATCAAGGCGGTGAACTGATCCTGTAGGTTCATGCTCTACAACATTCGGAGAGTACGACCCTGCCTTACACAGGAAGCGGCACAGATCCTAATCCAGGCACTTGTCATCTCCCGTCTGGAATACTGCAACTCGCTGTTGGCTGGGCTCCCTGCCTGTGCCATTAAACCCCTACAACTCATCCAGAATGCCGCAGCCCGTCTGGTGTTCAACCTTCCCATGTTCTCTCACGTCACCCCGCTCCTCCGCACACTCCACTGGCTTCCAGTTGAAGCTCGCATCTGCTACAAGACCATGGTGCTTGCCTACGGAGCTGTGAGGGGATCGGCACCTCCTTACCTTCAGGCTCTGATCAGTCCCTACACCCAAATGAGGGCATTGCGTTCATCCACCTCTGGCCTGCTGGCCCCCTACCTCTGCGGAAGCACAGTTCCCGCTCAGCCCAGTCAAAACTGTTCGCTGCTCTGGCACCCCAATGGTGAAACAAGCTCCCTCATGACGCCAGGACAGCGGAGTCACTCACCACCTTCCGGAGACACTTGAAACCCCACCTCTTTAAGGAATACCTGGGATAGGATAAAGTAAAACGTATTGTAAAGTGGTTATCCCACTGGCTATAAGGTGAATGCACCAATTTGTAAGTCGCTCTGGATAAGAGCGTCTGTTAAATGACGTAAATGTAAACGTAGTCTGTAATAGTTTGAAAGCCCCTGCAACCTCTGTTTGTTCAGTGTATACAGTATTTCTAATTAAAATAAGCCTGCTTTTCTTTTCTAATCAGGTCCCTACACAGGCTCAGAAGGATCCTGTGAGGGCGGAACATTTTCTGGCTACAGTAGTCCTTGCAGGGCTTCTGCCGTGAAGTCTTGGAGACCAAAAACTTCTCAGCTACAGATATAATGATGTCCAGCATCTTGGACTTCTTGTGCAGTACAATTAATAACTGTGGCTGTAAATACTAAAAAATCCACCTTCAAAATTAGTGTATCCAGATCGCTTGATTGACGTACAACATTTGCAACTGGTTGCAGTGCATCCACCGCCATATCTTCTTCAGAACTGTGGCCTCTTGCTACTATAACTCTCTTCACCGCCTCCACATAGGAGATTTGCTGTACAGCCCTGATCCTTGAGACCTCAACCTCTTTCACCCTAACAGGGCATTCTGGGAATTCAGGAATATGACCCCCACCACAGTTACAACATTTTACATTCACATGCTCTTCAATAACATATTCCTTCCGTCTGCAAACATGTGGCCAAACTTTTTACATTTCTTGCATTGCATCAGGTTTTACACAAACTCTCTTATGGGGTATATTATATATCCCAGCTTTACATAGGGTGGTAGATACTCTTCATCAAACATCAATAATAAAGATGAACTTTGCTCCTTTTTCACATTCTCCATACGGGTCAAGCGACGCGCATTTGCATTCTTCTTCTTCTTTGGGATTTGGTTGGCGGAGTGCATCCAACTTTTAGGTGCATACACCGCCACCTACTGTTCTGGTGTGTGAGGCCATTCACAGCCTACACACATTAAATCCATTGATACGGTAATTAATACAAAATTGCCCTGCCAAGTATTAGCCCACTCTAAAAAATGTGAGGGAAAATGTTCTTGGTTTGAGCAGGTGACTGACCTTCTCAGACCAAATGGCAGTCCAAAAGGGATATCTCAGTTTCAAGGTCTCAGCTTGGAGAGAAGAAGCCTTGTGAGGTATTGGTCGGTCACATGCAGGAACCAAATGTTAACGATGAATTAATTATTAATAAAGCTAAAATCATGCAAATATAACTTGTCTTTGTAAGCAGTATATAGGACAACTAACGGGACTTCCCCGCAGAGCTCCCGACCGACGTGTACTATGGTGCTTTTAAGTTTGTTGGAACCTCTCCAGCTTGCTGCTAAAAATAATGATTAATTTAAGTTTGACTTTGAGGTCCCTTCGTGGCGATTTTACACGACAAAACCCACCACCCCATTCCACTATTTAACACCATCTAGTCCTACGCCAGACCACTACCACTCAACACCCCCTGCAGCTGTTCTGCAGTAAATCCTCGCAATCCCAAGTACTTCTCTGCCGCTGCCACCACAACCTCTATTTTCTGATACTTTTAATCAATTTCTGCAGTACAATTGACAACCATTACTATAAATGCTAAAACCCACCTTACTGAGGCACATATTCTTCCCATCACTCTCTCTTGGTCTCTGCCTACTCATAGAAATCCTCTCAAGATCCCTCACCCTGTACCCATCTTCCTCTACCACTCTCTTCACTGCTTTGGCATACAACACTTTCTGTACTACTGTAACCCTGGCAACCTCAATCTGCCTTTCTCTCACCTGACAGATCTCCAGCCCGTTAGCATCCCCACAACTAACACACAGAACTTTCTCCACCGATACCACAAATGTCTTCATCTCATGCCCTCCTACACACTTGTCACATCTAGGCATCTCACGCCTACACACTGAACAAAAATCGCTCACGGGATAACTGACACTTCCTACCTTGATCGTATCTGGCAGAGACTATGCATCAAAATCCAGCATGACAGATAATGTATTCTCTGTTTCCCCACGCCGTCTCACCAAACGAGGGTGTCACAGACACCTGGAATCTTCCATATCAACTGCTCATCCTCAACACTTAAACCTAACCCTGTTACCACTCCTTTCAATGGCACACTGTTCCGGGAGAGCAATTCAAGTCACAATTCCTGTCCCTAATCACGTAATCCGGAGCGCCCGCTCCCTCTGGGCAGAGGAGAAACAATAAATCACTCCAAGTTACCTTCACCAACTCAACAGTCCCCAACCTCTTCTCCACCTATCCTGACACCACATATGGATCCATTCCCTCTACAAATCTCACTACCACTGGGCCAGAATCATCCTTATCATCCTCGGAACGAGTCCGAACTCTGAGTTCCTCACCAAGTAATTCAACCCTCTCTCGTCACGTTCACTCTCCTCCTGTAGCTCTTCTAAAAGTTATGTGTGATCTTCCATTCCATATTCACTCAAAACATATTCCACTTTTCTCCTTTGTCCTTTTCCACCATCTTCTCCTTCATCAGATCTTCCAGAAGGTTTGTGCAAACCCCACTGCAATCCCCATTCACTTTTTTTCTTGTCCAGCCATCTTACCACGTGTCTCAGCTCATCCACACCCCAATAGCTTCAGGTAGCTGCACACCAATGGAGTACCACAGTATAAATGATAATACCCATAAAACCTTGCAGTCAAACAGGGAAATGGTTCCAATCATTTTTACACCATTCATTTTTCCCATAGGGGGATTTTAGAAACACTTATAATAAGGGCTGTGTTTCGTGTAGGCTTACCTGCCGTAGCGTTTTGATAACCATGTAAATCTCTCTAGGACAAGGTGACTTATCAATATATTCGCCTGTATTTACCCCTACAAAAATGACATTTAAATACCTGCTAATGTGGCTATCATAAAGAACTACAAATGCCATGATGATCTGGACAAAATTGCTGAATCGAGTCAAAGGTAAGGATCTCTGGGTTAACCATCTAATGTTAGCTAAATTTAGTAATGAATAAATAGGCTACATTTATTTAAATGGTCAATTCTGTGAACTGTCTTGTGCAAGTTTTAAATTGACACAATACCTGTTAGCAAAGGTGTCAGCTAGAGATGAAGTGCTGGAGATTGCAGTGATTTGTTGTTTTGCATGATGTCTACTTTGATGATAATTAGAGTTTTATAATCTGAGAGGAAATAGAGCCGAATATATTGCTAAAAGTCACGCCAAGTGATACCTACACTGAAACACAGCCCTTATTTTAAGTGTTTCTAAAATGAATAAAAAGGAAAAATGATTGGAACCATTTCCCTGATTGACCGCTACGTTTTATGACACAATTTTTGCAAAGATAATCATAATAAAAAAACTGTACTCAGACTTTACTCAGTACTTTGTTGAAGCTCCTTTGGCAGTGATTACAGCCTCAAGTCTTCTTGAGTATGACGCTACAAGCTTGGCATACCTGTATTTTGGGACTTTCTCTGCAGATCCTCTCAAGCTTGTCAGGTTAGATGGGGAGTGTCGCCACACAGCTATTTTCAGGTCTCTCTGTACTTTGCTCTGTTCATCTTTCCCCCGTTCCTGACTAGTCTTCCAGTCCCTGCCACTGAAAAACATATCCACAGCATGATGCTGCCACCACCATGCTTCACCGTTGGGATGGTGCCTGGATTCCTCCAGACGTGACGCTTGGCATTCAGGCCAAAGAGTTCAATCTTGGCTTCATCACACCAGATAATCTTGTTTCTCATGGTCTGAGAGTCCTTTAGGTGTCTTTTGGCAAACTCCCAGCGGGGTTATGTGCCTTTTCATGAGGAGTGGCTTCCGTCTAGCCACTCTACCTTAAAGGCCTGTTTGGTGGAGTGCTGCAGAGATGGTTGTCCTTCTGGAAGATTCTCCTATCGCCACAGAACTCTGGAGCTCTGTCAGAGTGACCACTGGCTTCTTGATGACCTCCTGACCAAGGCCCTTTTCCCCCGATTGCTTAGTTTGTCTGGGCTGCCAGCTCTAGAAAAATGATTGGTGGTTCCACACTTTTCCATTTAAGAATGATGGAGGCCTTTTCGATCATATCCTTGGACTAAAATGTTTGACACTCAGGTGCAAGCCTAACATCACATGCAAAGGGCCTTTGGGTAACGTAAGCCATATTCAATGATATATATTTTTCTCACATAGGCTGTTCATTTCTGATCTTTGATACTTTTTTTGGTTTATAAACGTATCATGGTATACTACGTTAACGCTATACGTATGGGCCATATTGTTACTTGGTAGCTACTAGCAACAGACCCTGTGTTGTGGATCATCTACCACTATTTTGGACGGTCCATACTGTAACGTTAACGTTAGTCTCAGGCTTCACTAATTAGCGTTACTGTTTTAGGTGGAGCTATTCTTTGCTACTTTTCAAACAAATACTACGTGATATTTCACATATCATCTTGCTAGAGAGGCCTTTTGTTGTGATATTTAGGCTACTATATAGGCTACTAGCAAAAGACCCTGTGTTGTTAGGATAGATTTATGTTTGTTTCTTCCAACAGATCTTTTACATATTTTCCTCACTACAAAATATTCCTGCGGTCCTTGTGGTTACTAAACATATTTTAGATATGCCTTTATGGTATAGCTTATTCCATGTTCACATCTTTGGTTAAATGACTTCAAATGCAAAACTTAAATGTACTTTGTGGATGTCTGTGGAGTTTGTAAACTATCCAAGCTTAAACAGGTTATTACTAGGCTTAAACAACTTCATTCATCTATTGTGTTCCTACAAGAAACTCACTTGTTGAAGGATGAGCTACTTAAAGTATGCAGGAGATGACAAGGGCAAGTAATAGCATCCTGTTTCTCCTCTCATTCTCATGGAGTTATGGTTTAAATTCATTAATCTGTTCCGTTTCAAGTGGATACTATTATAACTGATACAGCTGGTAGATACATTTTGATACAGGAAACTCTTGAAGGAGCATATTAATCTGGTTAATGTTTATGGTCCTAATGATGATAATCGCAAATTCTTTGAGAATGTATTTCTATTGATAGCCTCCATTCCTGGTAAAGTCCTAATGGCAGGGGACTTTAATTGCACTCTTGATCCTCATCTAGATCGCTCCTCTGGTTTAGACACTTCCCACTCGCAGAGTAGAAAGAAATTACAGCATTTCATTAAGGACTTAAATATATGTGAACCTTGGAGGACTCAGAACCCGAGTAAAAGGGAGAATTCATGTTCACATTTAAATCATATTCTCATGTAGACTACTTTTTAGTTTCTTGCTCATTGCTTCCCAATGTAGCAGGAAATGGATATGATACTATTGTTTTGAGTGACCATTCCCTTGTGTGATTATTCTATAGGGATACAAAACTAGTCTCCGAGCGGCGTTGGGTAGGGCCATGCAGCGCGGGTGTACCTGTGCAACTCTGAGTGTGGTTGGTCCCGGCTCTGGCGCAGCCCGGCCCGGACGAGAGGTGAGGTGGCACGCCGCCAGGTAGAAGCGGTAACCGGTGTGGGGTATCAGGTGGCGGAAAAAAAGTGGTTTAAACTAAAGTGTTTATTAAGACCGTAGTCGCTTAAGAAATATAGTAAAAGGATCCTCTTGATGGCGTTTGCATCCCAGATGGTTACAGGACCCAGACTTCTTACATTACGTTGGAGTGCCTATAGATGTTTATTTGACATTGAACACTCACCAAACGTCAGTGAGAACCAGATGGGAGGCTTTCAAAGCACATATTTGGGGGGCAAAGTATCGTTTTACCAGTTTAAAATCAAATAAAAATCAGAAAATGAGAGATGGACAGCAAAATCAGAGAATTGGAGAGGGGAAGCTTTTTTGGATAACTCAGTAGAAGTAAACAAGGAATGATTTGGTCTTAAAGCTCAGTATGAAGATCTTCCCACCTCAAAGGCTGCAAACAGCTTAACTAGGCTGAAACAGTCCTATGATCAAGGTGAAAAACCTGGTAAATTGCTGGCCTGGCACAGTAAGAAGTAAAATTCAGCCTTTAATGCAATTCATAATTTACAAGGACAATTATCAATGGATCCTGTAGAAATAAACCAAACATTTGCTTCCTACTACAACACACTTTACAACTCTGAATCTCCTGAGAACTGAACTAATCAGGTCTTGATTTTCCCTCTACTTCAGAAGACACTAAATTGGATCTGGAAAAGGAATTGGATGGTGTTGAAATATCTGATGCTATTTTCGATATGAAGGGAGGTTAAGCGGAAGGTCCAGATGGGCTCCCAATAGATATTTAAGGACAAACTTCTAGGTCCACTTTTGGATATGTACAGTGCATTAGGAAAGTACTCAGACCCCTTGATTTTTTCCACAATTTGTTACGTTACAGCCTTCTTCTGAAATGAATTAAATAAAACAATTCCTCATCAATCTCACACAATACCCCATAATGAAAAAGTGAAAAGAAGTTCTTAGACATTTTTGCAAATGTATTAAAAACTACAAAAATATATTGTTTACATGAGTAAATAAACACCCTTATAATAAACACCCTTTGCAATGAGACTGAGATGAAACAGTCCTATGATCAAGGTGATCATGGTTTAGACAAGGGTTCTTCAATTGGTCCTGGAGGGTCGAAACACTTCTGTTTTTATTTCTACTTGGTAGTTAATTGCACTCACCTGGTGTCCCAGGTCTGAATTAGCCCCTGATTAGAAGGAGAGGATGAAAAACAGGGTGTTTCGGCCCTCCAGGACCGGAATTGAAGAGCCCTGGTTTAGACACTCGCAGAGTAGAAAGACATTTTGTAAATGTGATCGTTCAGATGTTCTTTTTGCAACAATTGAACAAAAAACCAGTTTTGGCTTTATCATTATGGGGTATTGTGAGTAGATTGATGAGGGGAAAAAAACAATTTAATCTATTTTACAATAAGGCTCTAACGTAACAAAATCTCAAAAAGTCAAGGGGGTCTGAATACTTTCCGAATGCACTGTATATAGACAGGTGTGTGCCTTTCCAAATCATGTCCAACAAACTTAATTAGATAGAATCTGCTCTTACCCTGAGAAACAGATTTCCCAATCTTCTCCTCCTCTTCTTCATCTTTAATGTTGACATTAAGCTCCAGTGTTTGACTGCAATCTTCCAGCTTCACTGATGCCATCTCTGGATATTGCGATGCAAACTGGGCTCAACTGTCACAATCAGGACCCAGTGACTGTATGTTTGGACTCAGTGTGGAAGGAGAGAGGAAGGCTGGGTTTGTCCTCACTGTTGATGTTACCGGCCTCAGACTTATCTGAATCGGCCAGTAGTAATATAGAGAGCACAGACACAAAAGTTAGTGTTGACAGTTCTGGCAATATCTTTATTCTCTAAAAATATACTTTTTTCTTGTTCAATTATCTAATTCAGTGCTTGACTTGGACTGAAATAGGTGCCAATACTCATTTTGGGTGCCGGTACTGTTTATATTAAGGAGCAGGAGCTCCACAATACTTTTGAGCTAATACCTAACCTATAGTAGATAAATGCATAAATGACTCAAAATCCATTTAGTACAAGGTTACAGTTTGTTTTAGACAACACTGTGTGCTAATTTCCTTAAACCTTGTCTTCACTGTATTACTTCAATCAAAAAACAATTGTATTTCCTGTTCACACCATAGCAACATTTATTGATAAAGACTGAAACTAGTGAATGTGTCTGAATATTAGTACACATGTAGTAAACTGATAATCATTACATTCAGCTTCAAAACAGTAGTGCGACCGTGAAATTGTCTCTATCTGATGCACCCGCACTGTCCTCAGTGAAGTCTGTTGACGCTGACCGAGAGTAGCCGCCATTTTACCAGCTTGGGAATTTTACACAAAACCAATAACATGCTAAACGAACTCAGAAATCTCAAATAAACTGATTATTTATTAAACTAAAATTAGACAATTATGTACATTCACTCAGACAAACCCAAAATCTCTAGCTATGTGACTTGTAAAATAGTTTTTATCACATTCTTTCACTTACTCGGTTTGACACAAAAATAACACATCAAACCTTTACCAAACGTGATAATACCTTAACGGATGTGTTAACTAGCATGGTATGACATGTTCTTTCGACATTAGAAAGTTTAATCGTGCTATTACATACCTGTAGTAATACAATGAAACTGACACAAAGGTTATCTTCTTGACTGCACAGTTCTGGCGCTTTCTTTATTGTGAAGAACGTGGGATGGGCGCGCCTGCCGGAAATTCCTTTTCCCCACTACTACTGTGCAACGGTCAGTGCATTTCGGGATCCTTGGGACGGCCCTACCAGTGTTGCCAACTCATTTTCAGGGGAAGTTGCTAGAGGCAGGTCGATTTGTTGCTAAAAGTTGCTCAAAACGTTGTGATGTCTTTGCGTGATGAAGTCATTACGTAATAACGTAAAACTGCATAATTACATAGAATACACAATAACGTTAATCAAATTGACTGGCCATCTCGGCGACAAATATGATTTGACATTTGTTAGTTTAGATTTGTTTGTTTATTATCACATATTTGTATCTGTAAAAGTAATATAAACACATAACATTTATATGATCAGATATTTTTATTTATAAACACAACACATTGAATTTTTGAACAATTACACATTACATATTATTGAACAATTACATTTTATTTATATTCTTATTAACTAGTAGTGTATTGGTAGTTAGTAAACATGCTACCTAACTGATCAACAATTATAGGTACAAGCTAATAACAAGGTATATATGCTATCTTATTGAACAAGCAACTTAACTCAAACAATGATGTGTGCGCTAGGCATCTCTCTCCAGCTCTCTCCAGGTTGTTGTGCTGCTTGGCTGGCCTGCTGCTGCCTGTGCACGAGCTGAGCGCCTGCTGCTGACGTCACTCACAATGCACTTTTGCAGCCAGCCATGTGTGTTGTGACTGAGTGTGTGACAGATAAAATCGTTTTAGTGTCATTTAGAGGTAAAATGTGTGCATTTTAGTGTTTGAGTCACTTTTCAAAAGTTGCTAAATGTTCCAAATAAGTTTTTAAAAGTAGCTAAATTTGTTGCTAGGTGCTGTTTGAAAAAAAAGTTGCCAGGGTAGTCTGAAAAGTTGCTAAATCTAGCAACAAAATTGCTAAATTGGCATCACTGGGCCCTACCCCATTACATGAGAACGGGGTATCTGCCGCTGCCTCCTCCTCCTCTGGGACACTTCTACTTTGCATAGATTTGATCAATCTGTTGATTGTGGCCTGTGGAATGTTGTCCCATTCCTCTTCAGTGGCTGTGTGAAGTTGCTGTATATTGGTGGGAACTGGAACAAGCTGTGGTACACGTTGATCCAGCCCTCCCAAACATGCTCAATGGTTGACATGTCTTGTGAGTATGCAGGACATGGAAGAACTGGGATATTTTCAGCCTCCAGGAATTGTGTACAGATCCTTGTGACATTGGGCCATGCATTATCATGCTGAAACATGACGTGATGTCGGCAGGACAATGGGCCTCAGGATCTAGTCATGGTATCTCTGTGCATTAAATTTGCCATTGATAAAATGCAATTTTGTTCCTTCTCCGTAGCTTATGCCTGCCCATACCATAACCCTGACTCTAACATGGGGTACTGTGTTCATGACATTGACATCAGCAAACCGCTCGCCCACACACCACCATACACATGGTCTGCAGTTGTGAGGGTGGTTGGGCATACTGCCAATTTCACTAAAACAAAGTTGGAGGCGGCTTATGGTAGAGAAATTACCATTAAATTATCTGGCAACAGCTCTGGTGGACATTCCTGCAGTCAGCATGCCAGTTGCATGCTCCCTCAAAACTTGAGACATCTGTGGCATTGTCAGTGGTAGAAAAAGCACCCAATTGTCATACTTGAGTAAAAGTAAAGATACCTTAATAGAAAATGACTCAAGTAAAACTGGAAGTCACCCAGTAAAATACTACTTGAGTAAAATTCTATAAGTATTTGGTTTTAAATATACTTAATTATCAAAAGTAAATGTAATTGTTAAAATATACTTCACTATCAAAAGTAAAAGTAAACGTATTAATAATTTCAAATTCCTTATTAAGTAAACCAGATGATACCATTTTTTATTTTAAATTGTATTGATGGATAGCTGTCACGATCGTTATGAGAAGCGGACCAAGGTGCAGCGTGGTAGCGTACATCTTTATTAATTAACGTACTTAACACACACGAACAAAACAACAAACGATACGTGAAGTCCTAGGTTATACACCAAAACAAACCTTACGGAACAAGATCCCACAATAAACAGTGCTAAACAGGCTGCCTAAGTATGGACCCCAATCAGAGACAACAAGCTACAGCTGCCTCTGATTGGGAACCACCCTGGCCAACATAGAAATACACGAACTAGATAAACAACATAGAAAATACAACATAGACACTACACACCCTGGCTCAACATTTAAGAGTCCCCAGAGCCAGGGCGTGACAATAGCCAGGGGCACACTCCAACACTCAGATATCATTTACAAACTAAACGTGTTTAGTGAGTCCGCCAGATCAGAGGCAGTAGGGATGACCAGGGGATGTTCCGTTGATAATTGCGTGAATTTGACAATTTTTCTGTCCTAAGCATTCAAAATTTAACGAGTACTTTTGGGTGTCAGGGAAAATGTATGGAGTAAAAAGGTTTATATTTTTCTTTCGGAATGTAGTCGAGTAAAAGTTGTCAAAAATATAAATAGTAAAGTACAGATACCCCAAAAAACGACTTAAGTAGTACTTTAAAGTATTTTTACTTAAGTACTTTACACCACTGGGCATTGTGTTGTGTGACAAAACTTCACATTTTAGAGTGTCTCCCTTATGGGGTATCTCATATATCCCAGCTTTACATAGGGTGGTAGATAGGCTTACTCTGGCGTAACGTTTTGATAACAATGTAAATCTCTCTAGGACAAGGTGACTTTGATCAATATATTCACCTGCATTTACCCCGCAACTTAAAAAACTGCCCTTTCTAAAAACAACATTTCATGAAATAACTCTAAAAGTGTAAACTGTAGCAATTTATTTCCCTTTATAGCTTATTAGCCTAAGCATGACCTTCATCCATGCTGGAATACCCATCCACGACCCATTTTCAATGCCCTGGCTGAGGGAAGGTTCTCACCCAAGATTTGACGGTACATGGCCCCGTCCATCATCCCTTTGATGCGGTGAAGTTGTCCTGTCCCCTTAGCAGAAAAACACCCCCAAAGCATAATGTTTCCACCTCCATGTTTGACGGTGGGGATGGTGTTCTTGGGGTCATAGGCAGCATTCCTCCTCCTCCAAACACGGCGAGTTGAGTTGATGCCAAAGAGCTCCATTTTGGTCTCATCTGACCACAACACTTTCACCCAGTTCTCCTCTGAATCATTCAGATGTTCATTGGCAAACTTCAGACGGCCCTGTATATGTGCTTTCTTGAGCAGGGGACCTTGCGGGGTGCTGCAGGATTTCAGTCCTTCACGGCGTAGTGTGTTACCAAATGTTTTCTTGGTGACTATGGTCCCAGCTGCCTTGAGATCATTGACAAGATCCTCCCGTGTAGTTCTGGGCTGATTCTCACCGTTCTCATGATCATTATAACTCCACGAGGTGAGATCTTGCATGGAGCCCAAGAGCCCCAGGCTGAGGGAGATTGACAGTTATTTTGTGTTTCTTCCATTTGCGAATAATCGCACCAACTGTTGTCACCTTCTCACCAAGCTGCTTGCCGATGGTCTTGTAGCCCATTCCAGCCTTGTGTAGGTCTACAACATTGTCCCTGACATCCTTGGGGAGCTCTCTGGTCTTGGCCATGGTGGAGAGTTTGGAATCTGATTGATTGATTGCTTCTGTGGACAGGTGTCTTTTTATACAGGTAACAAGCTGAGATTAGGAGCACTCCCTTTAAGAGTGTGCTCCTAATCTCAGCTCGTTACCTGTATAAAAGACACCTGGGAGCCAGAAGTCTTTCTGATTGAGAGGGGGTCAAATACTTATTTCCCAATTTATAACATTTTTGACATTCGTTTTTCTGGATTTATTTTGTTATTCTGTCTCTCACTGTTCAAATAACCTACCATTAAAATTAGACTGATAATTTCTTTGTCAGTGGGCAAACGTACAAAATAAGCAGGGGATCAAATACTTTTTTCCCTCACTGTATGTTTGTGAAAGTGATGAGTATTGACGTTTCTCAATGTTAAAACAGAGCATAGGAATTGTAGTTTACACAGAGCCAAATGTGGACGAATGTAATGGCTGAAAACCCTACATACGGAGAAGGGATTTTGAGAGCTACTGCACTGAAGTCCGTTAATGGGCATATAGCAGCTATTTCTCAATGCTTGAAATGCATATAATATTAACTTAGAGCACCCCAGAAAACATTCACAAATTACAAACTCATAGATCCATTTTTATAATACTGTAATATTGTTCTAAAAGTTGGAATTGAGGTTCTCCAAATCAAATACTAAAACGTATAGTGCAACTTGGTGCGCACCAGTTTACCATGGACTGTAGGCTACAGCAGGGTCACCATTTACGATCTTGCTTTAGGGCCTTTCCGGCCGTCTTCGTGGTTATATGCAGGAAGCATAAATTGTACAATTGTAAGCTAATAAATACTTTTCCAAATTAGAACTCATGAATATTTATGCAATAAGGCCAGAGGAGGTGTGGTATATGGCCAATATACCACGGCTAAGGCCTGTTAGGCACGATGCACTGCCTGAGTCGCCTAATTGCTATTATAAATTGGTTACCAACATATGTAGAACAGTAAAAAAATATATATATTTAGTCATACCTGTGGTGTACGTCTGATATACCACGGCTTTCAGCCAATCAGCATTCAGGGCTCGGACAACCCCGACCACCCAATGTATATTTACTACAGTAAAATAATATACTGCACCAACTACATAAATATCTGCTAGGGGCCATTATCTTCTACGTGGACTTTAAACGAACATCAGAATGGACGACACCATTTTAACAGCTCGTAAGATTATACATGTTTACACAAAACCAATAACATGAAAAACGAACACACACTGTTTTACATTAAAGGCCATACCCTGTTCAAAGGCACTTCAATATTTTCTTGCCGGTTCACCCTCTGAATGGCACACATACACAACCCATGTCTCAATTGTCTCAAGGCTTAAAAATCCTTATTTAACCTGTCTCTTCCCCTTCATCTACACTGATTTAAAGTGGATTTAACAGGTAACATCAATAAGGCCTCATAGCATTCACCTGGTCAGTCTGTCATGGAAAGAGCAGGTGTTCCTAATGTTTTGAGAATTCAGTGTTATTTTAGTTGACGCATGTCATGTCTGATATACATGAATAAAAGTGTTATTCACCCTGGACATGAGACTTGATTTCTGAACTTTTGAATTATAAGCTCTAAGTGTTGTCTTGGTTGATAAAGTCTGCATGTTGTTTAAGTTACCATGGTAAAAATGTGAAGACCAATATGCTATGAAAAAGTTATTTTGCATTTAGTCATCCCCCAAATGTGACCATTGAAAGCCTTGACCGTTGCATCCTTCCTCAGGGAACGGCCTGCTGGCATCAGGGTGGCATGTTTTTTGATGTGCTGCTCTGGAGTTCCATGGCCAAGCAGACTCACTTGGGGACAGGGGGAAGAACACATTTTTATTCAAGTCTGAGAGACTTTAAGAGGGAGAGAGCATGAGTTCTGAAGTACAGTAAACCCAACCAGGGACCCTGAATTATCTGCTATATCACACAGACAGCACTAGTGAAGACCTTGATTATCTGCTATATCACACAGACAGCACTAGTGAAGACCTTGATTATCTGCTATATCACACAGACAGCACTAGTGAAGACCTTGATTATCTGCTATATCACACAGACAGCACTAGTGAAGACCTTGATTATCTGCTATATCACACAGACAGCACTAGTGAAGGCCTTGATTATCTGCTATATCACACAGACAGCACTAGTGAAGACCTTGATTATCTGCTATATTACACAGACAGCACTAGTGAAGGCCTTGATTATCTTCTATATCACACAGACAGCACTAGTGAAGACCTTGATTATCTGCTATATTACACAGACAGCACTAGTGAAGGCCTTGATTATCTGCTATATCACACAGACAGCACTAGTGAAGGCCTTGATTATCTGCTATATCACACAGACAGCACTAGTGAAGGCCTTGATTATCTGCTACAGTGGGGGAAAAAAGTATTTAGTCAGCCACCAGTTGTGCAAGTTCTCCCACTTAAAAAGATGAGAGAGGCCTGTAATTGTCATCATAGGTACACGTCAACTATGACAGACAAAATGAGAAAAAAAATCCAGAAAATCACATTGTATGATTTTTAATGATTTTTTTTGCAAATTATGGTGGAAAATAAGTATTTGGTCAATAACAAAAGTTTCTCAATACTTTGTTGTATACCCTTTGTTGGCAATGACACAGGTCAAACGTTTTCTGTAAGTCTTCACAAGGTTTTCACACACTGTTGCTGGTATTTTGGCCCATTCCTCCATGCAGATATCCTCTAGAGCAGTGATGTTTTGGGGCTGTCGCTGGACAACACGGGACTTTCAACTCCCTCCAAAGATTTTCTATGGGGTTGAGATCTGGAGACTGGCTAGGCCACTTCAGGACCTTGAAATGCTTCTTACGAAGCCACTCCTTTGTTGCCCGGGTGGTGTGTTTGGGATCATTGTCATGCTGAAAGACCCAGCCACGTTTCATCTTCAATGCCCTTGCTGATGGAAGGAGGTTTTCACTCAAAATCTCACGATACATGGCCCCATTCATTCTTTCCTTTACACGGATCAGTCGTCCTGGTCCCTTTGCAGAAAAACAGCCCCAAAGCATGATGTTTCCACCCTCATAATTTACAGTAGGTATGGTGTTCTTTGGATGCAACACAGCATTCTTTGTCCTCCAAACACGACGAGTTGAGTTTTTACCAAAAAGTTCTATTTTGGTTTCATCTGACCATATGACATTCTCCCAATCCTCTTCTGGATAATCCAAATGCACTCTAGCAAACTTCAGACGGGCCTGGACATGTACTGGCTTAAGCAGGGTGACACGTCTGGCACTGCAGGATTTGAGTCCCTGGCGGCGTAGTGTGTTACTGATGGTAGGCTTTGTTACTTTGGTCCCAGCTCTCTGCAGGTCATTCACTAGGTCGCCCCGTGTGGTTCTGGGATTTTTGCTCACCGTTCTTTTGATAATTTTGACCCCACGGGGTGAGATCTTGCGTGGAGCCCCAGATCGAGGGAGATTATCAGTGGTCTTGTATGTCTTCCATTTCCTAATAATTGCTCCCACAGTTGATTTCTTCAAACCAAGCTGCTTACCTATTGCAGATTCAGTCTTCCCAGCCTGGTGCAGGTCTACAATTTTGTTTCTGGTGTCCTTTGACAGCTCTTTGGTCTTGGCCATAGTGGAGTTTGGAGTGTGACTGTTTGAGGTTGTGGACAGGTGTCTTTTATACTGATAGCAAGTTCAAACAGGTGCCATTAATACAGGTAACGAGTGGAGGACAGAGGAGCCTCTTAAAGAAGAAGTTACAGGTCTGTGAGAGCCAGACATCTTGCTTGTTTGTAGGTGACCAAATACTTATTTTCCACCATAATTTGCAAATTAATTCATTAAAAATCCTACAATGTGATTTTCTGGATTTTTTTTACTCAATTTGTCTGTCATAGTTGACGTGTACCTATGATGAAAATTTTTAAGTGGGAGAACTTGCACAATTGGTGGCTGACTAAATACTTTTTTCCCCCACTGTATATCACACAGACAGCACTAGTGAAGACCTTGATTATCTGCTATATCACACAGACAGCACTAGTGACGTTGCATCAGTATGCTATTACAAATGGAGCCTACTTCTCTGTGCTCTGGAGAGATGGCAGGTAATTGGTCAGAAGGCTCTGGAGGTCCTTGGAATGTTCTAAAATGTGCAAACTCCACCCACCTGGGGCACCGGGCCATGTTAAACAAACTCGCCCACTCTCTCTGACCCCCAAGCCCTCATCCGTGACCTCCCATTGGCCCAGGGCCTCCTGTCTAACCCTCTAATCACAGTTTCTCTGACAGGAAGTTACTCCAGTATTAAGGTTTATGGTGCATAGGGCTTCTCCACTCCTTATGAGATGACAAACCTGCATGGATTAGCAAAAGAAAACATGGCACCTGTATTTAGACAATTGTAGTCAAGACAGCCACAGTTTACACAGGAGTGTCCAGGTTCCAGCACTCTACTAACACTTCACTCAACTAATTGTGGTCTAAATGGAAGACCATGATTAGTTGAATGAGATGTTTGTGCTAGGCAGGAATAAAAACGTGCTCACAGTTCAGTCTCCTGGGACTAGAGTTGCAAAAATCCACCAACTTTCCCATAATCCCCCAGGTTTTCCAGAAATTCTGTTTGAAGATTCCAGATTTACTGTTTATTCCCTCCTGATTCAGGAAACCTTCCAACCGGGTTTTCTGGAAAACAAGGGAATTTGGGGAAAGTTACCAGATTTTTGCAACTACCTGACAGAAATCACCAACGTCTGTATTATAGAACGAGCTTCCTAAGGAACAATGAGATGACAATTCTGCATGATATAGACAATAACATGTGTGGATCTACATGTAATTGCCAAAATAAAGGAAACACCAACATAGTGTCTTTTAATAGAGCGTTGAGCAACCATGAGGCAGAATAGTTTCAATGCACCTTGGCATAGATTCTACAAGTGTCTGAACTCTATTGGAGGGAAGCGACACCACTCTTCCTCAAGAAATTCCATCCTTTGGTGTTTTGTTGATGGTGGTGGAAAATGCTGTGTCAGGAGCCGCTCCAGAATCTCCCATAAGTGTTCAATTTGGTTGAGATCTAGTGACTGTGACGGCCATGGCATATGGTTTGCATAGTTTTCATCAAACGATTCAGGCACTCATGCCCTGTGGATGGGGGCATTGTCATCATATTGGGGCCAAAAATGGCCTGCCCAGCATTTTGTATGCATGACCCTAAGCATGATGCGATGTTAATTGCTTAATTAACTCAGGAACCACACCTGTGTAGAAGCACCTGCTTTCAATATACTTTGTATTCCTCATTTACTCAAGTGTTTAAATAGTTTTTGCCCCTTTTTCTCCCCAATTTCTTGATGTCCAATTGCGATCCAATTACGATCTATTCTCATACTGCACCTCCCCAATGGCTCGGGACAGGCGAAGGTCGGAGTCATTCGTCCTCCGAAACATGACCTGCCAAACAGCGCTTCATAACACCCATAACCCGGAAGCCAGCCATACCAATGTGTCGGAGGAAACACTGTTCAACTGACGACTGAAGTCAGCCTGCAGGCGCCCAGCCCGCCACAAGGAGTTGCAAGAGCATGATGAGCCAAGTAAAGCTCCCCTGGGACAAACCCTGTCCTAACCCGGATGTCGCTGGGCCAATTGTGCGCCGCCCTATGGGACTCCTGGTCACGGCTGGTTGTGACACAGCCTGGGATCGAACCCGCGTCTGTAGTTACGCGATGCAGTGCCTTAGACCGCTGCGCCACTCAGGAGACCCTAGTTACCTGTATTTTTATCTAACATGTGTGCCTTCCTGAATAAACTCCAGAATAAACCTGAAGAACAGGGAGATTTTTCTGATGCTCGGGTCACTGAGTTCTACATCTGTCTGGGTGTTATGTGCTTTAAAATATGACTAGAACATATATTGTTTATTTCTAGAAATATATCCTTAGATACATTGATGAACTCAGTTGATAGTGGGAGTTAGCTATCTAGATAGCCATTCCCCAGCAGTTTCAACCTAGCTAGCTACCTAATGGCCTTTTTATAATCTTTATAGATAATACAAATATATGAAGTTTCCCCTGGCATCTAGAGCTACCTAATATAGCAAGCCAGTTGATAGTACAGTAGCTAGGATGAATGCAATGTCTGACATTAGTAGCTATATGGGTGACATTAGCTAACCTTAGATAATTGAGTGATGAAATCCGAAGAATGACATCACATCAGAAAAAGGTTTATAGCTAAACAGGAATGAATGAGTCTACCAATACAGATATCCACTGGCAAATCTTTACATAAATGATATCATCAAAAACGAAATAGCATTAGGCTGAATGATCTAGCTAGCTAGCTAGTCCCTTGCTGGGAGTCCACCATGTTGCAATGTGGCTACTGGCTAGGTACCTAACTGGTGATGTAATCATCATGTTGTATGGGTACTGCCTTCCATTTAGCCAATCAATGACATTATAAGAAAAAATACAGTAGTTGCATGGTAAGAAATGGACGAGAAAAAACACAGCTCAATCAAAACCATCTAACCTATAGCGCTTTAGACACACCCACTACTTTCCTTTAGACACACCCACTCCTTTCCAGACGCCCACTACTTTCCTTTAGACACACCCACTCCTTTCCACACGCCCACTACTTTCCTTTAGACACACCAACACCTTTCCACACGCCCACTACTTTCCTTTAGACACACCCACTCCTTTCCAGACACCCACTACTTTCCTTTAGACACACCAACTCCTTTCCACACGCCCACTACTTTCCTTTAGACACACCCACTCCTTTCCACACGCCCACTACTTTCCTTTAGACACACCCACTCCTTTCCACACGCCCACTACTTTCCTTTAGACACACACATTTAGTTTGTAAATGATGTCTGAGTGTTGGAGTGTGCCACTGGCTATCCATAAATACAATTTCAAAAATAAAATGGTGTCATCTGGTTTACATAATATAAGGAATTTGAAACGATTTCTGCATTTACTTTTACTTTTGATAGTGAAGTATATTTTAGCAATTACATTTACTTTTGATACTTAAGTATATTTAAAACCAAATACTTTTAGACTTTTACTCAAGTAGTATTTTACTGGGTGACTTTCACTTTTACTTGAGTAATTTTCTATTAAGGTATCTATACTTTTCTCAAGTATGACAATTCAGGTGTTTTTTCTACCACTGACAATGCCACAGATGTCTCAAGTTTTGAGGGTGCATGCAACTGGCATGATGACTGCAGGAATGTCCACCAGAGCTGTTGCCAGATAATTTAATGGTAATTTCTCTACCATAAGCCGCCTCCAACTTTGTTTTAGAGAATTTGGCAGTATGCCCAACCACCCTCACAACTGCAGACCAAGGTATGGTGGTGTGGGCGAGCGGTTTGCTGATGTCAATGTCATGAACAGAGTACCCCGTGTTCATGTCAGGGTTATGGTATGGACAGGCATAAGCTACAGAGAAGGAACAAAATTGCATTTTCTTAATGGCAAATTGAATGCACAGAGATACCATGACAAGATCCTGAGGCCCATTGTCCTGCCGACATCACGTCATGTTTCAGCATGATAATACATGGCCCAATGTCGCAAGGATCTGTACACAATTCCAGGAAGCTGAAAATTTCCCAGTTCTTCCATATCTGCATACTCGCCAGACATGTCAACCATTGAGCATGTTTGGGAGGGCTGGATCGACGTGTACCACAGCTTGTTCCAGTTCCCACCAATATACAGCAACTTCGCACAGCCACTGAAGAGGAATGGGACAACATTCCACAGGCCACAATCAACAGATTGATCAACTCTATGCAAAGTAGAAGTGTCCCGGAGGAGGAGGAGGCAGCGGCAGATACCCCATTCTCATGTAATGGGGTAGGGCCCAGTGATGCCAACTTAGCAATTTTGTTGCTAGATTTAGCAACTTTTCAGACTACCCTGGCAACTTTTTTTAAACAGCACCTAGCAACAAATTTAGCAACTTTTGAAAAGTGACTCAAACACTAAAATGCACACATTTTACCTCTAAATGACACTAAAACGATTTTATCTGTCACACACTCAGTCACAACACACATGGCTGGCTGCAAAAGTGCATTGTGAGTGACGTCAGCAGCAGGCGCTCAGCTCGTGCACAACCAGGCAGCACAACAACCTGGAGAGAGCTGGAGAGAGATGCCTAGCGCACACATCATTATTTGAGTTAAGTTGCTTGTTCAATAAGATAGCATATATACCTTGTTATTAGCTTGTACCTATAATTGTTGATCAGTTAGGTAGCATGTTTACTAACTACCAATACACTACTAGTTAATAAGAATATAAATCAAATGTAATTGTTCAATAATGTGTAATGTGTAATTGTTTAATAATTCAATGTGTTGTGTTTATAAATAAAAACATCTGATTATATGAATGTTATGTGTTTATATTACTTTTACAAATACAAATATGTGATAATAAACAAACAAATCTAAACTAACAAATGTCAAATCATATTTGTCGCGGAGATGGCCAATAATTTGATTAACGTTATTGTGTATTCTATGTAATTATGCAGTTTTACGTTATTACGTAATGACTTCATCACGCAAAGACATCACAACGTTTTGAGCAACTTTTAGCAACAAATCGACCTGCCTCTAGCAACTTCTCCTGAAAATGAGTTGGCAACACTGGTAGGGCCGTCCCAAGGATCCCGAAATGCACGGACCGTTGCACCGTTGTAGTGGGGGAAACAGGAAGTTCCGGCAGGCGCGTCCATCCCACGTTCTTCACAATAAAGAAAGCGCCAGAACTGTGCAGTCAAGAAGATAACCTTTGTGTCCGTTTCTATTTATTACTACAGGTATGTAATAGCACGATTAAACTTTCTAATGTCGAAAGAACATGTCATACCATGCTAGTTAACATATCCGTTAATGTATTATCACGTTTGGTAAAGGTTTGATGTGTTATTTTTGTGTCAAACCGAGTAAGTGAAAGAACGTGATAAAAACTATTTTCCAAGTCACATAGCTAGAGTTTTGGGTTTGTCTGAGTGAATGTACACAATTTTCTCATTTTAGTTTAATAAATAATCAATTTATTTGAGATTTCTGAGTTCGTTTAGCATATTATTGCTTTTGTGTAAAATTCCCATGCTGGTAAAATGGCGGCTACTCTCGGTCAGCGTCAACAGACTTCAGTGAGGACAGTGCGGGTGCATCAGATAAGACAATTTCACGGTCGCACTACTGTTTTGAAGCTGAATGTAATGATTATCAGTTTTCTACATGTGTACTAATATTCAGACACATTCACCAGTTTCAGTATTCATCAATAAATGTTGCTGTGGTGTGAACAGGAAGTACAATTGTTTTTTGATTGAAGTAATACAGTGAAGACAAGGTTCTTCAGGAAATTAGCACACAGTGCTGTCTAAAACAAACTGTAACCTTGTACTAAATGGATTTTGAGTCATGTATGCATTTATCTACTATAGGTTAGGTATTAGCTCAAAAGTTTTGTGGAGCTCCTGCTCCTTAATATAAACAGTACCGGCACCCAAAATGAGTATTGGCACCTATTTCAGTCCAAGTAAAGCACTGAATTAGATAATTGAACAAGAAAACTTTTTAGAGAATAAAGATATTGCCAGAACTGTCAACACTAACTTTGTGTCCGTTCTCTATATTACTACTGGCCGATTCAGTCTGAGGCCGGTAACATCAACAGTGAGGAGAAACCCAGCCTGCCTCTCTCCTTCCACACTGAGTCCAAACCTACAGTCACTGGGTCCTGATTGTGACAGGAGCCCAGTTTGCATCGGAATATCCAGAGATGACATCAGTGAAGCTGGAAGATTGCAGTCAAACACTGGAGCTGAATGTCAACATTAAAGATGAAGAAGAGGAGGAGAAGATTAAATCTGTTTCTCAGGTAAGAGCAGATTCTATCCAATTAAGTTTGTTGGACATGATTTGGAAAGGCACACACCTGTCTATATACAGTGCATTCGGAAAGTATTCAGACCCCTTGACTTTTTTAGATTTTGTTACGTTACAGCCTTATTGTAAAATAGATTTAAAAAAAAATTCCTCATCAATCCACCCATAATGATAAACACGGTTTTGTTGTATTTTAAAACAACATCTGAGCGATCACATTTAAAATGTCTTTCTATCTGAGTACTTTCCTAATGCACTGTACATATCCAAAAAGTGGACCTAGAAGTTTGTCCTTAAATTATCTATTGGGAGCCCATCTGGACCTGACTTAACCCTCCCTTCATATCGAAAATAGCATCAGATATTTCCAACACCATCCAATTCCTTTTCCAGATCCAATTTAGTGTCTTCTGAAGTAGAGTGAAAATCAAGACCTGACTAGTTCAGTTCTCAGGAGATTCAGAGTTGTAAATGTGTTGTAGTAGGAAGCAAATGTTTGGTTTATTTCTACAGGATCCATTGATAATTGTCCTTGTAAATTATGAATTGCATTAAAGGGCTGAATTTTACTTCTTACTGTGCCAGGCCAGCAATTTGCCAGGTTTTTCACCTTGATCATAGAAGCACTGTTTCACCCCTAGTTAAGCTGTTTGCAGCCTTTGAGGTGGGAAGTTCATCATACTGAGCTTTAAGACCAAATCATTCCTTGTTTACTTCTACTGAGTTATCCCAAAAAAGCTTCTCTCTCAAATCTCTGATTTAGCTGTCCATCGCTCTCATTTTCTGATTTTTATTTGATTTTAAACTGGTAAAACGTATACTTTGCCCCCAAATATGTGCTTTGAAAGCCTCCCATCTGGTTCTCACTGACGTTTGGTGAGTGTTCAATGTCAAATAAACATCTATATGCACTCCAACGTAATGTAAGAAGTCTGGGTCCTGTAACCATCTGGGATGCAAACGCCATCTAGAGGATCCTTTTACTAGTTTTGTATCCCTATAAAATAATCACACAGGGGAATGGTCACTCAGAACAATACTATCATATCCATTTCCTGCTACATTGGGAAGCAATGAGCAAGAAACTAAAAGTAGTCTACATGAGAATATTTTTGTGAAACATGAATTCTCCCTTTTACTCGGGTTCTGAGTCCTCCAAGGTTCACATAGATTTAAGTCCTTAATGAAATGCTGTAATTTCTTTCTACTCTGCAAGTGGGAAGTGTCTAAACCAGAGGAGCGATCTAGATGAAGATCAATCGTGCAATTAAAGTCCCCTGCCATTAGGACTTTACCAGGAATGGAGGCTATCAATAGAAGTTAATTCTCAAAGAATTTGGGATTATCATCATTAGGACCATAACCATTAACCAGATTAATATGCTCCTTCAAAAGAGTTTCCTGTATCAAAATGTATCTACCAGCTGTATCAATTATAATAGTATCCACTTGAAACGGAACATATTAGTGAATTAAAACCATAACTCCATGAGAATGAGAGGAGAAACAGGATGTATTACTTGCCCTTGTCATCTCCTGCATACTTTAAGTAGCCATCCTTCAACAGGTGAGTTTCTTGTAAGAACACAATAGATGAATGAAGTTGTTTTAAGCCTAGTAATAACCTGTTTTAAGCTTGGATAGTTTACAAACTCCACAGACATTCCACTAAGTAAATGTAAGTTTTGCATTTGAAGTTATTTAACCAAAGATGTAAACATGGAATAAGCTATACCATAAAGACATATCTAAAATCAGTTTAGTAACCACAAGGACCGCAGGAATATTTTGTAGTGAGGAAAATATGTAAAGATCTGTTGGAAGAAACACAAATAAATCTATCCCCTAACAACACAGGGTATTTTGCCAGTAGCCTATATAGTAGCCTAAATATCACAACAAAAGGCCCTAGCAAGATGATATGTGAAATATCACGTAGATTTGTTTGAAAAGTAGCAAAGAATAGCTCCACCTAAAACAGTAACGCTAGTTAGTGAAGCCTGAGACTAACGTTAACGTTACAGTATGGACCGTCCAAAATAGTGGTAGATGATCCACAACACAGGGTCTGCTGCTAGTAGCTACCAAGTAACAATATAGCCCATACGTATAGCGTTAAGTGGTACACCATGATACGTTTATAAACCAGAAAAAGTATCAAAGATCAGAAATGAACAGCCTACATTGAGAAAAGAGAGATCATTGAATATGTGCTACGTTACCCAAAGGCCCTTTGCATGTGATGTTAGGGCTTGCACCTGGTGTCAAACATTTTAGTCCAAGGATGATCGAAAGGCCTCCATCATTCTTAAATGGAAAAAGTGTGGAACTACCAATAATTTTTCTAGAGCTGGCAGCCCAGACAAACTAAGCAATCGGGGGAAAACGGCCTTGGACAGGGAGGTCATCAAGAAGCCATTGGTCACTCTGACAGAGCTCCAGAGTTCTGTGGCGGTTGAGGAGAATCTTCCAGAAGGACAACCATCTCTGCAGCACTCCACCAATCAGGCCTTTATGGGTAGAGTGGCTCGACGGAAGCCACTCCTCACGAAAAGGCACATGACTGCCTTCTGGGAGTTTGCCAAAATACACCTAAAGGACTGTCAGACCATGAGAAACAAGATTCTCTCCTGGTCTGATGAAACCAAGATTGAACTCTTTGGCCTGAATGCCAAGCGTACATCTGGAGGAATCCTGGCACCATCCCCAACGGTGAAGCATGGTGGGGGCGGCATCATGCTGTGGTGGTGGTTTTTCAGTGGCAGGGACTGGGAGACTAGTCAGGATCGAGGGAGATGAACGGAGCAAAGTACAGAGAGACCTGAAAATAGCTGTGTGGCGATACTCCCCCATCTAACCTGACAATCTTCAGAGGATCTGCAGAGAAACTCCTCAAATACAGGTATGCCAAGCTTGTAGCGTCATACCCAAGAAGACTTGAGGCTGTAATCACTGCCAAAGGCGCCAACAAAGTACTGAGTAAGTCTGAATGTGGTCGGACCATCATATAATAGGCATATACATTACTCTTACTGAATTTCCACGTGGGCGTATGGATATTGGAAATTTAATCAAAGCCTATTGGATGATTTATTTATAATTGGAACAAAGGAATTTATAACTGACTTTTTTCCAACATAACATGGGTACAGAACTAATCCCCTTATTGTATGGGGACACCTTTAAGTGTGCCTTTAGAGGCCATGCAATTCAGTACTCATCTCGAAAACAAAAGCAATTTAGGTCAAAATAGTTTATACTAAGAAAGAAAATGAAAGTCTATCAGAACCGAGTAGATGGCAATAAAAAACTGTAACATAGAGGCTCAGAATAAATTTAGAGGAAAAACAAAAAGAAATGGAGAAACTTATTCAAGAAAGATAAAGTGTAATATATTATAAAAATAAAGCAAACTGGATGGAATATGGGGGAAAAATGCACAAAATTCTTTTTTTAATCTTCAACATAGAATGCTACCAAAAGAACTTAATGAAACTGGTTACAATTGGACGGAGTCACCATAATTCACCAAATGATGTTTTGAAGGAAGAAACAAAGTACTTTGAGCATATGTTTTATTTTCAGTCGCCTCCATCTCCTCTAACTGAAGCTAATTGTAGAGATTATTTTTCTATTGATAATGTCAAATGTAATGTAAAATGTAATGTCAAATTAACAGCCACACAGAAAGACTAATGTGAAGGTGAAATTACAGAGGAGGAACTCTGGATGCAATTAAAGACTTTAAGTCTAGGAAAACTCCAGGGTTGGATGGCATACCAGTCGAGGTATACCAAACCTTTTTGATATACTAAGAGGACCGTTATTAGCATGTTTTAACCACTCCTATGTAAATGGTAGATTATCTGACACTCAAGAAGAAGATCTCATTATTACTGAAACAGGATAGAAGTGGAACATATAAAGATCCAGTCCATTTACAAATTGGAGGCCCCTTACACTTCAGTGTTGTGATGCAAAGTCCTAGCAAAATGTATAGCGCATAGAATTAAAAAAGGTATTGTCGGATATTATTCATTCTAATCAGATACATTGGAGATAATATAAGGCAAGTATTGGAAACAATAGAACACTATAGGAAATATGGGAAACCAGGCCTGCTATTCATAAGAGACTTCTAAAAGGCATTTGATAAAGTTTGACTGGGGTTTATATATAAATGCCTGGAGCATTTCAATTTTGGAGAATCTCTTATAAAATGGGTCAAAATCATGTATAGTAACCCTAGGTGTAAAATAGTAAATAATGGCTATTTCTCAGAAAGTTTTAAACTGTCAAGAGGAGTGAAACAAGGTTGTCCACTATCGGCATATCTATTTATTGTGGCCATCGAGATGTTAGCTATTAAAATCAGATCCAATAATAATATCAGAGGATTAGAAATACAGGGCTTAAAAACAAAGGTGTCATTGTACGCTGATGATTAATGTTTTCTTTTAAATCCACAACTAGAATCCCTCCACAGCCTCATAGAGGATCTAGATACATTTTCTAACCTCTCTGGATTACAACCAAATTATGACAAATGTACTATATTACGTATTGGATCACTAAAAAATATAAATTTTACATTACCATGTCGTTTACCAATAAAATGGTCTGATGGTGATGTGGATATACTCGGAATACATATCCCAAAGGAAATGATCTCACTTCAATAAATTTTAATAGAAAGTTAGCAAAAATAGATAAGATCTTACTACCATGGAAAGGAAAATACCTGTCAATTTGTGGAAAAATCACCCTGATTAACTCTTTAGTATTATCCCAGTTTACCTATTTGCTTATGGTCTTCGCCCTTACAAGCCGGCGAACAGTTTTTTAAATTATATGAGAAAAAAATATTCAATTTTATTTGGAAACGGCAAGCCAGACAAAATTAAAAGAGCATATTTATATAATGAATATGAATTCGGAGGACAGAAATTATTAAATATTAAAGCATTAGACCTATCACTAAAAGCTTCAGTCACACAAAAGTTATACTTAAATCCGAACTGGTTCTCAAGCAAATTAGGAAGATTGTCTCACCCAATGTTCAAGAAAGGCCTTTTTCCCTTTATTCAGATTACAACCTCTCACTTTCAGTTATTTGAAAAGGAAATAATCTCCCAAATGTCACTATTTCTAAAACAAGCCATAGAAAGTTGGTTGCAATTTCAATTTAATCCTCCAGAAACGACAGAACAAATAATGCAACAAATATTGTGGTTAAATTCAAATATACTAATTGACAAAAAACGGTATTTTTGGACAGAATGTTTAAAAAAGGTATAATCTTCATAAATGATATCATCGGTAGGACTGGTGGAGTTATGTCGCACATGCAGCTAACAAAAACATATGGAAATATCTGCTCTACCCAAACTTACAACCAAATAATTGCAGGCTAACCGCAAAAGTGGAAGGGGGAGAAAGTAAGGAACTTGTCTGTCGGCCTTGCATTAAAGAACATAATTGGTTAAGGAAACTGTGATAAATAAAAAAGTATATCAGTTTCACTTAAGGACCAAAGGATTGACAGCCGTCCCATATAGATTGCAAAATAGTTGGGAAGAGATCTTTGACGTACCGATCCCATGGCATAGTGTTTATGAACTGACACGCAAAACGACACGGATTCAAAAAATTAGAATCTTTCAATTTAAATTATTATATAAAATTCTTGCTACCAATAGAATGTTATTTATATGGGGGATACTATCTTCCCAGCTCTGCAGATTTTGCTGTGATGAGACAGAATCATTTGTTTTGGTTCTGTCCATTTGTAGCTTGTTTTTGGACACAAGTCCAGGAATGGCTAAAGGATTGCAATATTTACCTGGAACTAACCTTGCAGATAGCATTACTGGGTGATCTGAAAAGTCTTAGTCAATCAATCAATAATATAATAATACTTTTAGCAAAAATGTTTATTTTAAATTCACAATCTGTAGAAGCAATGAGAATAGAAAGGTTCAGAACTTTTTGTAAAACATCACAGTACGGTTGAAATATATATGGCAAATAGAAATCTATATGGATGGTGTTAAGAGATAGATGGGAGGTATTGAATAGAGTTGAAGGATGGGACAATAACAAATAACAACAAATAATAACAAAGATAGCTAATGATAAGCATATTGTGTCCATAATAAGTATATAGGTTGTATGTTGGGAGCTTTTGGGAAAGAGCACAGTTAGAAAGATATGGCATATAGAAGCAAACCGGATGGACATCATGAAAATGATCGGAGAGGTTGAGAGTAGAAGAAGTTCAGGAGCAAAAAAAAATAAATAAATATATATATATATATAATAGAATTATTGTAAAATTGACTGTGTCCATAAGGTATAGATAGTAAGTATAGACCGAAGTAGAGGCCTGGGCATTGTTGTTCACTAATTTACTCCAAGTAGGGAAGGATGGTGGGGTTGAAAAGTAATAAAGGGGAGTATGTATATATATATATATATAAAAACATGGGGGATTGGAAGTGATGCAGACTAATTACTTGATAAAATATACAATCTATATAAAATATCAAACAATCACATTGATTTTATGAAATTGCACATGATGGTGGAAAATAAGTATTTGGTCACCTACAAACAGCAAAATTTCTGGCTCTCACAGACCTGTAACTTATTCTTTAAGAGCTCCTCTGTCCTCCACTGTTACCTGTATTAATGGCACCTGTTTGAACTTGTTATCAGTATAAAAGACCTGTCCACAACCTCAAACAGTCTCTGCTCCAAACTCCTATGGCCAAGACCAAGAGCTGTCAAGGACACAGAAACAAAATTGTAGACCTGCACCAGGCTGGGAAGACTGAATCTGCATCAAGTACTAACCAGGCCCGACCCTGCTTAGCTTCCGAGATTGGACGGATCGGGCGTATTCAGGCTGATATGGCCGTAACAGGGAACAACTCTTGGTACACTATATAAAGTCAATATGTCACTCACTCTGAAAGGGACACAGAAACGTATCACTTTGTGACACAAACTGAAGAAGCTCAACCCTTGCTTATTTCCAATATATATATATATATATATATATATATATATATATATATATATATATATATATATATATATATATATATATATATATATATATATATATATATATATATATATATATATATTTTGAGTCTTGTTGGGGGGGGGAAGAGGCATATCCTATGTTGATTTATGACAAGTTCATTGACTAGGGGGCCCTTCTAAAAATAGGCGTTGCGGACCCGAATCAACGGAATCCAGACATTACACGAAATGCAACAATATTCAAACATTTATTGAACTTAGTAAGAAATCAACTAAATCTATTCAACTTATTATAAAACACATTCATTTGCCCAAATCAAATCATAAGACATGAACAAAATGCATCAGTGATTCGTATTTCCATGAACTTTCTGGCACGGAGGAATGCCCCTGTCTCTTGTGCATGTGTGCGGTGCGCGCGTATGTCTACACTTTGTGTAGCCGATTAATGATGCTAATCATAACCTTCTTCTGTAGGGAAGGAATGGCTTTCCCCAAAACCTTCGCAAAGTAAATGTTAACTACAAAGTAGCCTATGCCTGCCTGGGAGAATTATACCGTGATCATTTGCATCACTCCAGTGGGCCATTTGTTCTACAGCAACACCGCTTAACCAAACAAAGGTCTCTTCCTGGTGCACGCTTGCATTTGGCGGGTAACTACACCCAAAATCTAAATGTCTTACATTTTTCCCAGACCTCACAAATGGTCACCTGATAGGGTTTAAACATTGTTGTGGATAGAACATCCAATTGTGCTGTTTTGCTATTAAAAGGTGTAACTTTTGAGAGCGAAAACATGCAAAACAGGGACAGGTCAACGGGGAAATCTAAACGGAGAAAAGGGAACTTGGGAATTAACGGAATCAGGCAAAACATTGAAGGGATATTGTAGTGCCCTAATGGACTACAGACATTGACTGTCTCTAGACTAAAAACCAAAGGCTGCATGTACTGCCTATATTTTGAGGAAACGCACTGTCCATTATTTGATTTGATCAGGGCAGGGCAGCACACACAAACTGCATTTAGTCCAATAACAATCCATGATATTATTAGGGGTGTAAATAAAAGGCAGTTGCTCCATGACACAAGGCACGCTCTACTGGGACAAAAAGCTTACAGCATGGTATTCCCAGCGGTCTCCCATCCAAGTACTAACCAGGCCCGACCCTGCTTAGCTTCCAAGATCGGACGAGATCGGGCGTTTTTTTTTTTTTTTTTTAAACCCATCGTAGCTTTTACAGCTTATTTTTTTACATATCATAGCTTCATATTTCACATCACATCTTCACAGCTTATTTTTTACATATCATAGCTTCATATTTCACATCACATCTTCACATCTCATAGCTTCACAGCTTATTTTTACATATCATAGCTTCATATTTCACATCACATCTTCACATTTCATAGCTTCACAGCTTATTTTTTACATATCATAGCTTCATATTTCACATCACATCTTCACATCTCATAGCTTCACAGCTTATTTTTACATATCATAGCTTCATATTTCACATCACAGCATATAACACAGATTATCAGTCCACATCATAGCTTCTTACATGCTTTTACAGCAACTGGTATTCCAAGGTGGTCCCCCATCCAAGTACTAACCAGCCCTAAACCTGCTTAGCTTCCGAGATCTGACGGATCGGGTGTATTCAGGCTGGTATGGCCGTGGCGAGGGAACAACTCTTGGTACACTATATAAAGTCAATGTGTCACTCACTCTGAAAGGGACACAAACGTATCCACTTTGTGACACAAACTGAAGAAGCTCAACCCTTGCTTACATTTCCAATATATATATATATATATATATATATATATATATATATATTTTGAAGTCCTGTTGGGGGGAAGAGGGCATATCCTATGTTGATTTATGACAAGTTCATTGACTAGGGCCCTATAAAATAGGCGTTGACCTTGGACGAATCACGGAATCCAGACATAACACCAAAATTCAACAATATTCAAACATTTATTGAACTTAGTAAGAAATCAACTAAATCTATTCAACTTGCTAGAAAACGCATTCATTTGCCCAAGTCAATCATAAGACATGAACAAAATGCATCAGTGATTTCGTATTTCCATGAACTTTCTGAAACGGCACAGGAATGCCCCTGTCTGTGTGCATGTGTTGGTGTACGCGTATGTCTACACTTTGTGTAGGCACGTTATGATGCTAATGATAACCTTCCTCTGGTAGGGAAGGAATGGCTTTCCCAAAACCTTCGCAAGTGAAATGTTAACTACAAAGTAGCCTATGCCTGCCTGGCAGAATTATACCGTGATCATTTGCATCATCTCGGTGGCCATATGTTCTACAGCAACACCGCTTAACCAAACAAAGGTCTCTTCCTGGTCACGCTTGCATTTAAGGGTAACTACACCCCAAAATCTAAATGTCTTACATTTTCCCAGACTCTCTGAAATGGTCACCTGATAGGGTTTAAACATTGTTGTGGACATAGAACATCCAATTGTGCTGTTTTGCTATTAAAAAGGTGTACTTTTGAGAGCGAAAACCTGCCAAAACAGGGACAAACGGTCAACGGGGAAATCTAAACGGAGAAAAGG
Source organism: Coregonus clupeaformis (assembly GCF_020615455.1). Lineage (NCBI taxonomy): Eukaryota > Metazoa > Chordata > Actinopteri > Salmoniformes > Salmonidae > Coregonus > Coregonus clupeaformis. The sequence goes on from NW_025534690.1 coordinate 123,071, forward strand.
AACTTGGGAATTAACGGAATCAGGCAAAACATGGAAGGGATTTTATAGTGCCCTAATGGACTACAGACATTGACTGTCTCCTAGACTAAAAACAAAGGCTGCATGTACTGCCTATATTTAAAGAGGAAACACTGTCCATTATTTGATTTGATCAGGGCAGGGCAGCACACACAAACTGCATTTAGTCCAATAACAATCCATGATATTATTAAGTGATAAATAAAAGGCAGTTGCTCCATGCACACAAGAGCACGCTCTACTGGGACAAAAAGCTTACAGCACATGGGTATTCCAGGCGGTCTCCCATCCAAGTACTAACCAGGCCCGTCCCTGTAGCTTCGAGATCGGGCGTATTCAGGCTGGTATGGCCCAAGCGGAACAACTCTTGGTACACTATATAAAGTCAATGTGTCACTCACTCTGAAAGGACACAGAAACGTATCCACTTTGTGACACAAACTGAAGAAGCTCAACCCTTGCTTACATTTCCAATATATATATATATATATATATATATATATATATATATATATATATATATATATATATATATATATATATATATATATATATAGAGTCTTGTTGGGGAAGAGGGCATATCCTATGTTGATTTATGACAAGTTCATTGACTAGGGCCCTATAAATAGGCGTTGCGGACCGAATCACGGAATCCAGACATTAAACCGAAATTCAACAATATTCAAACATTTATTGAACTTGGTAAGAAATCAACTAAATCTATTCAACTTGTTAGAAAAGCATTCATTGCCCAAGTCAATCATAAGACCATGAACAACTGCATCAATGATTCGTATTTCCATGAACTTTCTGGCACGGCACAGGAATGCCCTGTCTGTGTGCATCGTGTGCGGTCTGTCTACACTTTGTGTAGCCGTTAGCGATGATGCTAACGATAACCTTCTTCTGGTAGGGAAGGAATGGCTTTCCCCAAAACCTTCGCAGAAGTAAATGTTAACTACAAGTAGCCTATGCCTGCCTGGCAGAATTATACCGTGATCATTTGCATCACTCCAGTGGCCATTTGTTCTACAGCAACACCGCTTAACCAAACAAAGGTCTCTTCCTGGTGCACGCTTGCATTTAAGGTAACTACACCCCAAAATCTAAATGTCTTCATTTTTCCCAGACCTCACAAATGGTCACCTGATAGGTTTAAACATTTGTTGTGGACATAGAACATCCAATTGTGCTGTTTTTGCTATTAAAAAGTGTACTTTTGAGAGCGAAAACCTGCCAAAACAGGGACAAACGGTCAACGGGGAAATCTAAATGGAGAAAAGGGAACTTGGGAATTAACGGAATCAGGCAAAACATTGAAGGGGGATTTTTATAGTTCCCTAATGGACCTAAGACATTGACTGTCTCCTAGACTAAAAACAAAGGCTGCATGTACTGCCTATATTTTGAGGGAAACGCACTGTCCATTATTTGATTTGTTCAGGGCAGGGCAGCACACACAAACTGCATTTAGTCCATCAATCCATGATGTTTATTAGGGTGATAAATAAAAGGCAGTTGCTCCATGACACAAGAGCACACTGTACTGGGACAGAAAGGTTACAGCACCTGGTGTTCCCAGGCGGTCTCCCATCCAAGTACTGACCAGGCCCGACCCTGCTTAGCTTCCGAGATCGGACGAGATCGGCGTATTCAGGCTGGTATGGGTAAGCGAGGGAACAACTCTTGGTACACTATATAAAGTCAATGTGTCACTCACTCTGAAAGGGACACAGAAACGTATCCACTTTGTCACACAAACTGAAGAAGCTCAACCCTTGCTTACATTTCCTATATATATATATATATATATATATATATATATATATATTTGAGTCTTGTTGGAGGGGGGGAAGAGGGCATATCCTATGTTGATTTATGACAAGTTCATTGACTAGGGCCCTATAAAATAGGCGTTGCGGACCGAATCACGGAATCCAGACATTAAACCGAAATTCAACAATATTCAAACATTTATTGAACTTAGTAAGAAATAAACTAAATCTATTCAACTTGTTAGAAAACGCATTCATTTGCCCAAGTCAATCATAAGACATGAACAAAATGCATCAGTGATTCGTATTTCCATGAACTTTCTGTGACGGCACAGGAATGCCCCTGTCTGTGTGCATGTGAATGGTTACCAGATGTCTACACTTTGTGTAGCCGTAGCGATGATGCTAATGATAACCTTCTTCTGGTAGGAAGGAATGGCTTTCCCAAAACCTTCGCAAGTAAATGTTAACTACAAAGTAGCCTATGCCTGCCTGGCAGAATTATACCGTGATCATTTGCATCACTCCAGTGGTCATTTGTTCTACAGCAACACGCTTAACCAAACAAAGGTCTCTTCCTGGTCGCACGCTTGCATTTATGGGGTAACTTACACCCCAAAATCTAAATGTCTTACATTTTTCCCAGACCTCACAAATGGTCACCTGATAGGGTTTAAACATTGTTGTGGACATAGAACATCCAATTGTGCTGTTTTGCTATTAAAAAGGTGTACTTGAGGAGGCGAAAACCTGCCAAAACAGGGACAAACGGTCAACGGGAAATCTAAATGGAGAAAACGGAACTTTGGGAATAACGGAATCAGGCAAAACATTGAAGGGATTTTATAGTTCCCTAATGGACACAGACATTGACTGTCTCCTAGACAAAAAACAAAGGCATGTACTGCCTATATTTTGAGGGAACACACTGTCCATTATTTGATTTGTTCAGGGCAGGCAGCACACACAAACTGCATTTAGTCCAATAACAATCCATGATATTATTAGGGTGATAAATAAAAGGCAGTTGCTCCATGACACAAGAGCACACTGTACTGGGACAGAAAGCTTACAGCACCTGGTATTCCCAGGCGGTCTCCCATCCAAGTACTGACCAGGCCCGACCCTGCTTAGCTTCCCGAGATCGGACGATCGGGCGTATTCAGGCTGGTATGGCAGTAAGCGAAGAACAACTCTTGGTACACTATATAAAGTCAATGTGTCACTCACTCTGAAAGGGACACAGAAACGTATCCACTTTGTCACACAAACTGAAGAAGCTCAACCCTTGCTTACATTTCCAATATATATATATATATATATATATATATATATATATTTATTTATATATATATATATATATATATATATATATATATATATATTGAGTCTTGTTGGGGGCGGGGAAGAGGGCATATTCTATGTTGATTTATGACAAGTTCATTGACTAGGGCCCTATAAAATAGGCGTTGCGGACCGAATCAACGGAATCCAGACATTAAACCAAATTCAACAATATTCAAACATTTATTGAACTTAGTAAGAAATCAACTAAATCTATTCAACTTGTTAGAAAACCATTCATTTGCCCAAGTCAATCATAAGACATGAACAAAATGCATCAGTGATTCGTATTTCCATGAACTTTCTGAACGGCACAGGAATGCCCCCAATGTCTGTGTGCATGTGCGGTAGCGCGGCGATGTCTACACTTTGTGTAGCCGTAGCATGATGCTAATGATAACCTTCTTCTGGTAGGGGAAGGAATGGCTTTCCCAAAACCTTCACGAAGTAAATGATTAACTACAAAGTAGCCTATGACTGCCTGGAAGTATACCGTGATCATTTGCATCACTCCGGTAGCCATTTGTTCTACAGCAACACCGCTTAACCAAACAAAGGTCTCTTCCTGGTTCGCACGCTTGCATTTAAGGGTAACTACACCCCAAAATCTAAATGTCTTACATTTTTCCCAGACCTCACAAATGGTCACCTGATAGGGTTTAAACATTGTTGTGGACATAGAACATCCAATTGTGCTGTTTTGCTATTAAAAAGGTGTACTTTTGAGAGCGAAAAACCTGACAAAATAGGGACAAACGGTCAACGGGGGAAATCTAAACGGAGAAAAAGGGAACTTGGGAATTAACGGAATCAGGCAAAACATTGAAGGGATTTTATAGTGCCCTAATGGACTACAGACATTGACTGTCTCTAGACTAAAAACAAAGGCTGCATGTACTGCCTATATTTTGAGGGAAACGCAGCACTACCATTATTTGGTTTGATCAGGGCAGGGCAGCACACACAAACTGCATTTAGTCCAATATCAATCCATGATATTATTAGGGTGATAAATTAAAGGCAGTTGCTCCATGACACAAGAGCACGCTCTACTGGGACAAAAGCTTACAGCACATGGTATTCCCAGGCGGTCTCCCATCGAAGTACTAACCAGGCCCGACCCTGCTTAGCTTCCGAGATCGGGCGTATTCAGGCTGGTATGGCCGCCGCGAGGGAACAACTCTTGGTACACACTATATAAAAGTCAATGTCACTCACTCTGAAAGGGACACAGAAACGTATACCTTTGTGACACAAACTGAAGAAGCTCAACCCTTGCTAATGTATTTCCAATATATATATATATATATATATATATATATATATATATATATATAGAGTCTTGTTGGGGGAAGAGGGCATATCCTATGTTGATTTATGACAAGTTCATTGACTAGGCCCTATAAAATAGACGTTACGGACCGAATCACGGAATCAGACATTAAACAAAATTCAACAATATTCAAACATTTATTGAACTTAGTAAGAAATCAACTAAATCTATTCAACTTGTTAGACGCATTCATTTGCCCAAGTCAATCATAAGACATGAACAAAACGCATCAGTGATTTTATTTCCATGAACTTTCTGTACGCACAGGAATGCCCCTGTCTGTGTGCATGTGTGCGGAAGTGGCGTATGTCTACACTTTGTGTAGCCGTTAGCGATGATGCTAATGATAACCTTCTTCTGGTAGGGAAGTGAACGGCTTTCCCAAAACCTGAAGTAAATGTTAACTACAAAGTAGCCTATGCCTGCCTGGCAGAATTATACCGTGATCATTTGCATCACTCCAGTGGCCATTTGTTCTACAGCAACACCGCTTAACCAAACAAAGGTCTTTCCTGGTGCACGCTTGCATTTAAGGGTAACTACACCAAAATCTAAATGTCTTCACATTTTTCCCAGACCCCACAAATGGTCACCTGATAGGGTTTAAACATTGTTGTGGACACAGAACATCCAATTGTGCTGTTTTGCTATTAAAAAGGTGTACTTTTGAGAGCGAAAACCTGCCAAAACAGGGACAAACGGTCAACGGGGGAAATCTAAACGGAGAAAAGTGGGAACTTGGGGGAATTAACCAGAATCAGGCAAAACATTGAAGGGATTTTATAGTGCCCTAATGGACTACAGACAATGGCTGTCTCCTAGACTAAAAACAAAGGCTGCATGTACTGCCTATATTTTGAGGGAAACGCACTGTCCATTATTTGATTTGATCAGGGCAGGGCAGCACACACAAACTGCATTTAGTCCAATAACAATCCATTATATTATTAGGGTGATAAATAAAAGGCAGTTGCTCCATGACACAAGAGCACGCTCACTGGGACAAAAGCTTAGCACCTGGTATTACCAGGCGGTCTCCCATCCAAGTACTAACCAGGCCCGACTGCTTAGCTTCCGAGATTGCGAGATCGGGCGTATTCAGGCTGATGGCCGTAAGCAAGGAACAACTCTTGGTACACTATATAAAGTCAATGTGTCACTCACTCTGAAAGGGACACAGAAACGTATCCACTTGTGACATCAAACTGAAGAAGCTCAACCCCCTTGCTTACATTTTCAATATATATATAGATATATATATATATATATTTTGAGTCTTGTTGGGGGGGGAGGGCATATCCTATGTTGATTTATGACAAGTTCATTGACTAGGGCCCTATAAAATAGGCGTGCCAGGACGAATCACGGAATCCAGACATTACACCGAAATGCAACAATATTCAAACATTTATTGAACTTAGTAAGAAATCAACTAAATCTATTCAACTTGTTATAAAAACACATTCATTTGCCCAAGTCAATCATAAGACATGAACAAAATGCATCAGTGATTCGTATTTCGCATGAACTTTCTGGCACGCACAGGAATGCCCCTGTCTGTGTGCATGTGTGCGGCCGAGTTGTCTACACTTTGTGTAGCGGTTAGCGATGATGCTAATCATAACCTTCTTCTGGTAGGAAGGAATGGCTTTCCCCAAAACCTTCGCAAGTAAATGTTAACTACAAAGTAGCCTATGCCTGCCTGGCAGAATTATACCGTGATCATTTGCATCACTCCAGTGGCCATTTGTTCTACAGCAACACAGCTTAACCAAACAAAGGTCTCTTCCTGGTGCACGCTTGCATTTAAGGTAACCACCCAAAATCTAAATGTCTTACATTTTTCCCAGACCTCACAAATCGTCACCTGATAGGGGTTTAAACATTGTTGTGGACATAGAGATCCAATTGTGCTGTTTGCTATTAAAAGGTGTACTTTTGAGGAGCGAAAACCTGCCAAAAAACAGGGACAAGCGGTCATCGGGAAATCTAAACGGAGAAAAGGGAACTTGGGAATTAACGGAATCAGGCCAAAACATTGAAGGGATATTATAGTGCCCTAATGGACTACAGACATTGACTGTCTCCCTAGACTAAAAACAAAGGCTGCATGTACTGCCTATATTTTGAGGGAAGCACTGTCCATTATTTGATTTGATCAGGGCAGGGCAGCACACACAAACCTGCATTTAGTCCAATAACAATCCATGATATTATTAGGTGATAAGTAAAAGGCAGTTGCTCCATGACCACGAAGCACGCTCTACTGGGACAAAAAGCTTACAGCACATGGTATTCCCAGGCACTCTCCCATCAAGTACTAACCAGGCCCGACCCTGCTTAGCTTCCAAGATCCGGACGAGATCGGGCGTATTCAGGCTGGTTGGCCGTAAGCCGCGGGGAACAACTCTTGGTACACTATATAAAGTCAATGTGTCACTCACTCTGAAAGGACACAAACGTATACCCCACTTTGTGACACAAACTGAAGAAGCTCAACCCTTGCTTACATTTCCAATATATATATATATATATATATATATATATATATAATCTTGAGTCTTGTTGGGGGGAAGAGGCATATCCTATGTTGATTTATGACAAGGTCATTGACTAGGGCCCTATAAAATAGGCGTTGGGACCGAATCATTCGGAATCCAGACATTACACCGAAATGCAACAATATTCAAACATTTATTGAACTTAGTAAGAAATCAACTAAATCTATTCAACTTGTTATAAAACACATTCATTTGCCCAAGTCAATCTTTAAGACATGAACAAAATGCATCAGTGATTCGAATTTCCATGAACTTTCTGGCGGCACAGAATGCCCCTGTCTGTGTGCATGTGTGCGGTGGTGCGTATGTCTACACTTTGTGTAGCAGCGTTAGGATGATGCTAATCATAACCTTCTTCTGGTAGGGAAAGGAATGGCTTTCCCCAAAACCTTCGTGCAAGTAAATGTTAACTACAAAGTAGCCTATGCCTGCCTGGCAGAATTATACCGTGATCACATCACTCAGTGGCCATTTGTTCTACAGCAACACCGCTTAACCAAACAAAGGTCTCTTCCTGGTGCACGCTTGCATTTAAGGGTAACTACACCCCCAAAATCTAAATGTCTTACATTTTTCCCAGACCTCTACGAAATCGTCACCTGATAGGGTTTAAACATTGTTGTGGACATAGAACATCCAATTGTGCTGTTTTGCTATTAAAAAGGTGTACTTTTGAGGAGCGTATAAACCTGACAAAACAGGGACAAGCGGTCACTGGCGGGAAATCTAAACGGAGAAAAGGGAACTTGGGAATTAACGGAATCAGGCAAACATTGAAGGGATTTTATAGTGCCCTAATGGACTACAGACATTGACTGTCTCCTAGACTAAAAACAAAGGCTGCATGTACTGCCTATATTTTGAGGGAAACGCACTGTCCATTATTTGATTTGATCAGGGCAGGGCAGCTACCACACAAACAATTTAGTCCAATAACAATCCATGATATTATTAGGGTGATAAATAAAAGGCAGTTGCTCCATGACACAAGAGCACGCTCTACTGGGACAAAAAGCTACAGCACATGGTATTCCCAGGCGGTCTCCCATCCAAGTACTAACCAGGCCCGACCCTGCTTAGCTTCCAGATCGGACGAGATCGGGCGTATCCAGGCTGGTATGGCGTGCGAGGAACAACTCTTGGTGCACTATATAAAGTCAATGTGTCACTCACTCTGAAGGGACACAAAACGTATCCACTTTGTGACACAAACTGAAGAAGCTCAACCCTTGCTTACATTTCCAATATATATATAATATATTATATATATATTTGAGTCTTGTTGGGGGAAGAGGGCATATCCTATGTTGATTTATGACAAGTTCATTGACTAGGGCCCTATAAAATGGGCGTTGCGTGACCGAATCACGGAATCCAGACATTAAACCGAAATTCAACAATATTCAAACATTTATTGAACTTAGTAAGAAATCAACTAAATCTATTCAACTTGTTAGAAAACGCATTCATTTGCCCAAGTCAATCATAAGACATGAACAAAATGCATCAGTGATTCGTATTTCCATGAACTTTCTGAAACGGCACAGGAATGCCCCTGTCTGTGTGCATGTGTGCGGTGCGCGCGTATGTCTACACTTTGTGTAGCGTTAGCGATGATGCTAACGATAACTCTTCTGGTAGGGAAGGGAATGGCTTTCCCCAAAACCTTCCGCAAGTAAATGTTAACTACAAAGTAGCCTATGCCTGCCTGGCAGAATTATACCGTGATCATTTGCATCACTCCAGTGGCCATATGTTCTACAGCAACACCGCTTAACCAAACAAAGGTCTCTTCCTGGTGCACGCTTGCATTTAAGAGGTAACTACACCCCAAAATCTAAATGTCTTACATTTTTCCCAGACCTCACAAATGGTCACCTGATAGGGTTTAAACATTGTTGTGGACATAGAACATCCAATTGTGCTGTTTTGCTATTAAAAAGGTGTACTTTTGAGAGCGAAAACCTGCCAAAACAGGGACAAACGGTCAACGGGAAATCTAAACGGAGAAAAGGGAACTTGGGAATTAACGGAATCAGGCAAAACATGGAAGGGATTTTATAGTGCCTAATGGACTACAGACATTGACTGTCTCCTAGACTAAAAACAAAGGCTGCATGTACTGCCTATATTTTGAGGGAAACAGCACTGTCCATTATTTGATTTGATCAGGGCAGGGCAGCACACACAAACTGCATTTAGTCCAATAACAATCCATGATATTATTAGGGTGATAAATAAAAGGCAGTTGCTCCATGACACAAGAGCACGCTCTACTGGGACAAAAAGCTTACAGCACATGGTATTCCCAGGCGGTCTCCCATCCAAGTACTAACCAGGCCCGACCCTGCTTAGCTTCCGAGATCGGGCGTATTCAGGCTGGTATGGCCGTCAGCGAGGGAACAACTCTTGGTACACTATATAAAGTCAATGTGTCACTCACTCTGAAAGGGACACAGAAACGTATCCACTTTGTGACACAAACTGAAGAAGCTCAACCCTTGCTTACATTTCCAATATATATATATATATATATATATATGATATGAGTCTTGTTGGGGGGGGGGGGAAGAGGGCATATCCTATGTTGATTTATGACAAGTTCATTGACTAGGGCCCTATAAAATAGGCGTTGCGGACCGAATCACGGAATCCAGACATTAAACCGAAATTCAACAATATTCAAACATTTATTGAACTTAGTAAGAAATCAACTAAATCTATTCAACTTGTTAGAAAACGCATTCATTTGCCCAAGTCAATCATAAGACATGAACAAAATGCATCAGTGATTCGTATTTCCATGAACTTTCTGAAGCGGGCACAGGAATGCCCCTGTCTGTGTGCATGGTGCGGTGCGGCGCGTATGTCTACACTTTGTGTAGCCGTTAGCGATGATGCTAATGATAACCTTCTTCTGGTAGGGGAAGGAATGGCTTTCCCCAAAACCTTCGCGAAGTAAATGTTAACTACAAAGTAGCCTATGACTGCCTGGCAGAATTATACCGTGATCATTTGCATCACTCCAGTGGCCATTTGTTCTACAGCAACACCGCTTAACCAAACAAAGGTCTCTTCCTGGTGCACGCTTGCATTTAAGGGTAACTACACCCCCAAAATCTAAATGTCTTACATTTTTCCCAGACCTCACAAATGGTCACCTGATAGGGTTTAAACATTGTTGTGGACATAGAACATCCAATTGTGCTGTTTTGCTATTAAAAAGGTGTACTTTTGAGAGCGAAAACCTGCCAAAAAAAGGGACAAGCGGTCAACGGGGGAAATCTAAACGGAGAAAAGGGAACTTGGGAATTAACGGAATCAGGCAAAACATTGAAGGGATTTTATAGTGCCCTAATGGACTACAGACATTGACTGTCTCCTAGACTAAAAACAAAGGCTGCATGTACTGCCTATATTTTGAGGAAACGCACTGTCCATTATTTGATTTGATCAGGGCAGGGCAGCACACACAAACTGCATTTAGTCCAATAACAATCCATGATATTATTAGGGTGATAAATAAAAGGCAGTTGCTCCATGACACAAAAGCACGCTCTACTGGGACAAAAGCTTACAGCACATGGTATCCCAGGCGGTCTCCCATCCAAGTACTAACCAGGCCCGACCCTGCTTAGCTTCCGAGATCGGGGCGTATTCAGGCTGGTATGGCCGTCAGCGAGGAACAACTCTTGGTACACTATATAAAGTCAATGTGTCACTCACTCTGAAAGGGACACAGAAAGCGTATCCACTTTGTGACACAAACTGAAGAAGCTCAACCCTTGCTTACATTTCCATATATATATATATATATATATATATATATATATATATATATATGAGTCTTGTTGGGGGGAGAAGGGCATATCCTATGTTGATTTATGACAAGTTCATTGACTAGGGCCCTATAAAATAGGCGTTGCCGGACCGAATCACGGAATCCAGACATTAAACCGAAATTCAACAATATTCAAACATTTATTGAACTTAGTAAGAAATCAACTAAATCTATTCAACTTGTTAGAAAACGCATTCATTTGCCCAAGTCAATCATAAGACATGAACAAAATGCATCAGTGATTCGTATTTCCATGAACTTTCTGAGCGGCACAGGAATGCCCCTGTCTGTGTGCATGTGTGCGGTGCGCGCGTATGTCTACACTTTGTGTAGCCGTTAGCGATGATGCTAATGATAACCTTCTTCTGGTAGGGAAGGAATGGCTTTCCCCAAAACCTTCGCAAGTAAATGTTAACTACAAAGTAGCCTATGCCTGCCTGGCAGAATTATACCGTGATCATTTGCATCACTCCAGTGGCCATTTGTTCTACAGCAACACCGCTTAACCAAACAAAGGTCTCTTCCTGGTGCAGCTTGCATTTAAGGGTAACTACACCCCCAAAATCTAAATGTCTTACATTTTTCCCAGACCTCACAAATGGTCACCTGATAGGGTTTAAACATTGTTGTGGACATAGAACATCCAATTGTGCTGTTTTGCTATTAAAAGGTGTACTTTTGAGAGCGAAAACCTGCCAAAACAGGGACAAACGGTCAGCGGGGAAATCTAAACGGAGAAAAGGGAACTTGGGAATTAACGGAATCAGGCAAAACATTGAAGGGATTTTATAGTGGCCTAATGGACTACAGACATTGACTGTCTCCTAGACTAAAAACAAAGGCTGCATGTACTGCCTATATTTTGGGAAACGCACTGTCCATTATTTGATTTGTTCAGGGCAGGGCAGCACACACAAACTGCATTTAGTCCAATAACAATCCATGATATTATTAGGGTGATAAATAAAAGGCAGTTGCTCCATGACACAAAGCACGCTCTACTGGGACAAAAACGCTTACAGCACCTGGTATTCCCAGGCGGTCTCCCTATCCAAGTACCGACCAGGCCCGACCCTGCTTAGCTTCCGAGATCGGACGAGATCGGGCGTATTCAGGCTGGTATGGCCGTAGCGGGGAACAACTCTTGGTACACTATATAAAGTCAATGTGTCACTCACTCTGAAAGGGACACAGAAACGTATCCACTTTGTGACACAAACTGAAGAAGCTCAACCCTTGCTTACATTTCCAATATATATATATATATATATATATATATATGAGTCTTGTTGGGGGGAGAGGGCATATCCTATGTTGATTTATGACAAGTTCATTGACTAGGGCCCTATAAAATAGGCGTTGCGGACCGAATCACGGAATCCAGACATTAAACCGAAATTCAACAATATTCAAACATTTATTGAACTTAGTAAGAAATCAACTAAATCTATTCAACTTGTTAGAAAACCACTGGCTCTAACCTCTCTCTCTTCATTACTATTATGAAAACCCCCTACACATTTGAATGCGTGTTGACTCACATCCACACCAAGGTCCAGGAGGTGCTTGACCACACTGATCATTCCACTGGAGGCTGCAGAGTGGAGAGGGGTGTAGGCCTTCTTGTTTTTACAGGACACCTCTGATCCATGAGAGGCCAGCAGTTTCACCACCTCAATGTGCCCTATGGTAGAGAGAGAAGGGGAGGGATAAATAGAGAGAGAGAGAGAGAGAGAGAGAGAGAGAGAGAGAGAGAGAGGGAGATAGTAAGGGGGTTAAGAGAGAAACAGAGATACAAACACAGAGAGATAGGCAGAGAGAGGAGAGATAGATTAGTTTACAGTGGTACACAGCACCATAAGCAACACCTACATCATGTTAGTACAACTGAAAACATCTAATCAACCTACTTAGTACATGATTCTGACATAATAACACACTAGGCGTGGCTCATACAGCTGAGCTGTGAGACTAACACACAGTCCATTCATTCATTCATTCATTGGTATAAAGGACATTAGTCAGAATGTAAATGATGTGGTAAACTCATCACCCATGTAAGCAGCCCAGTGGATTGCTCGGCGATCCTTCTTGTCAAAGGCATTAATGTTGGCTCCTCTGGAGAGAAGCAGCCTCACCATCTAACAGGGAGAGGAGAGAGAAACAAAACACAGGTTGAGGAAAACTAAACAGCAAAATCCACTAAATCTGGCTTCAAAGCCTTCCCTTTAAAATTATATATTTTGTATTCACAATGAATGAAAGATAACATGTAAAGACATGGTACATTTCTCCCCTTTTAGTCCCCCTTTGACCTCCCCCTCCCCCCAGAATGCCTCCAAACACATTTAAAAAAGAAAGGGAAAGTAATTGAGTTACATGTCAGAAAACAAAACAAAAGTATACAACAACGTTACTTCAAGCAAAAATGTAATAGCCTAACAATTTCAGGTGATTAAGTGATTTTATAGGCCTATATAGCAGTAATCTCAAGGTGGGGCCAAAAGTACTAATCTGGAGGAAGTGTTTGGAGCTGTTCAAAATAGGATATCATCGGGTCCCAGGAGGAATAAAATGAGTTGGTTGACCCTCGAATGGTAACTTCATTTTTCTCATTTTAGGAACAGCTTCAGATCTTTGAGCCAAAGAGAGGCTAAGGGAGGATTGATAGATTTCCAATCCAATAAAATCCTTCTGCGGGCTAACATGGAGGCAAAGGCAATGGCATCTAGCTGTCTATTGGTCAGAGAAGGATTGTTGTTTGGTACTCCAAAAATAGCAATTTCTGCACTAGGCTGCAACTTTATATCAAATGCTTCAGAAAGGGTTTTAAATAGTGGACAAATAATCTGCCAGGCGGGGGACAGGACCAGAACATGTGGGTCAAGTCCGCCAAGGAGCTTTTACACCTGTCACATGTACCATCAATATTTGGGTAGAATTTGGACAATCTGGCCTTACTGAAATGGATACGGTAAAGTACCTTAAACTGTATAAGGCTGAGCCGGGCACAAGAGGAGCTTCCATTTACCCTCAGTAAGGCATTTCACACTCAGATCGGATTTTATTCAAAGCCTCCTCTGAACAAACTCAAGCATACAACTAGGGCTGTGATGGTCATGGAACTTCAGGTGTCGGTGATTGGCGTGTCTTATGTGCGTGGTCATCGACAAAACTGACAGCTGACAGGGGCGGGACGGACATTAGCAAAGGAAAACATTAGCGCGTTTAGGCCAGTCTTGCTCTCAAGTTTGGGGAAGCTAATTTTCTCCATGAAAAATATCAAGCATTCCATGCATCATCACATTTGCAAACTTATAAAAAAAAAAAAAAAAATTGTTCACCTTTATTTAACCAGGTAAGCCAGTTGAGAACAAGTTCTCATTTACAACTGCGACCTGGCCAAGATAAAGCAAAGCAGTGCGATAAAAACAACACAGAGTTACATTTGGGGTAAAAAAACATAAAGTCAAAAATACAACAGAAAATATATATACAGTGTGTGCAAATGTAGCAAGTTATGGAGGTAAGGCAATAAATAGGCTATAGTGCAGAATAATTACAATAGTATTAACACTGGAATGCTAGATGTGCAAGAGATTATGTGCAAATAGAGATGCCGGGGTGCAAAAGAGCAAAATAAATAACAATATAGGGATGAGGTAGTTGGGTGGGCTAATTTCAGATGGGCTGTGTACAGGTGCAGTGATCGGTAAGGTGCTCTGACAACTGATGCTTAAAGTTATTGAGGGAGATAAGAGTCTCCAGCTTCAGAGATTTTTGCAATTCGTTCCAGTCATTGGCAGCAGAGAACTGGAAGGAATGGCGGCCAAAGGAGGTGTTGGCTTTGGGAATGACCAGTGAGATATACCTGCTGGAGCGCAGACTACGGGTGGGTGCTGCTATGGTGACCAATGAGCTAAGATAAGGCGGGGATTTGCCTAGCAGTGATTTATAGATGGCCTGGAGCCAGTGGGTTTGGCTGGCGGACATGTAGTGAGGACCAGCCAACAAGGCGTACAGGTCACAGTGGTGGGTAGTGTATGGGGCTTTGGAGACAAAAGCGGATGGCACTGTGATAGACTACATCCAGTTTGCTGAGTAGAGTGTTGGAGGCTATTTTGTAAATGACATCGCCGAAGTCAAGGATCGGTAGGATAGTCAGTTTTACGAGGGCATGTTTGGCAGCATGAGTGAAGGAGGCTTTGTTTGCGAAATAGGAAGCCGATTCTAGATTTAACTTTGGATTGGAGATTCTTTATGTGAGTCTGGAAGGAGAGTTTACAGTCTAACCAGACACCTAGGTATTTGTAGTTGTCCACATACTCTAGGTCAGACCCGTCGAGTGGTGATTCTAGTCGGGTGGGCGGGTGCCAGCAGCGTTCGATTGAAAAGCATACATTTAGTTTTACTAGTGTTTAAGAGCAGTTGGAGGCTACTGAAGGAGTGTTGTATGGCATTGAAGCTCGTTTGGAGGTTTGTTAACACAGTGTCCAATGAAGGGCCAGATGTATACAAAATGGTGTCGTCTGCGTAGAGGTGGATCTGAGAGTCACCAGCAGCAAGAGCGACATCATTGATATACACGGAGAAAAGTGTCGGCCCAAGAGGTGAACCCTGTGGCACCCCCATAGAGACTGCCATAGGTCCAGACAACAGGCCCTCCGATTTGACACACTGAACTCTATCTGAGAAGTAGTTGGTGAACCAGGCGAGGCAGTCATTTGAGAAACCAAGGCTATTTAGTCTGCCAATAAGAATGCGGTGGTTGACAGAGTCGAAAGCCTTGGCCAGGTCGATGAAGACGGCTGCACAGTACTGTCTATTATCAATTGCGGTTATAATATCGTTTAGGACCTTGAGCGTGGCTGAAGTGCACCCATGACCAGCTCGGAACTTATGTAAAATAGCTGACTATTCCTAATGTGATTAGTAAATTGGATAGTCATAATTTGGGCTAATAATATAACTCAATCACAGGCTGTTCAATGCAGCGGGTGGTGGAGTAGGTTTCTTTTCACTGGAAAAATGTGGCCTTTTATTATTTTAAAATCACGCAATTCTACTACACTTTATATGACTAGAGAGATTAGCAGAATCTTTTTCAACACGACTTTCAAGTGGCACTGACCCAGTGATAAAGACAGTGAATATGCACACTCACCGGGGGATATAGCCGATGCCAATAATACTGTTCCCTCAATTAAGTTGAGGATTTTGATCATTAAAAAGACATTAGTATTTTCATCTTCTTCTCTTTGAAGCAATAAGCCAATTGCTTTCCAAACTGTTTTCCCTCCATTGTATTTTGAAAAATTGCGATATGCCTGGTTGAGCCTCTCTTTCACTGACATTCACAACTCAACAGTCATCTATTTGGAAGCCTATTCGCCGCACCCGCTGCCTTCCGACAGGCTACGCGATTTAAAACAATCCAGAAGAAGCTAATGATCATGCTTTCTGGTATAGTATACACACGTAACATGTAGGATTCCCAGAATATGTTC
This sequence comes from Coregonus clupeaformis, assembly GCF_020615455.1. Taxonomy (NCBI): domain Eukaryota; kingdom Metazoa; phylum Chordata; class Actinopteri; order Salmoniformes; family Salmonidae; genus Coregonus; species Coregonus clupeaformis. The sequence continues at coordinate 139,450 of NW_025534690.1, forward strand.
TATATTCTCATTATTAACTCATTATAATCAGTGGTTTTAATTAGAGTATGATTGGCTAAATAAAACAATGGGCCTATGGTAATGCAACATTAAGTGATTCAAGGAAACTAGCCTATTTTGTTTGTTTATTTGCTCGGGCATCTGAATTACAATTATTCATGAACAATAATTTTGCATAGCTTATTCTTTTAACATTGAATAGCCTATAAATGGTTATTACAGCTTAGTTATTAAAACTTCATTTCTCACAAGAATGAGGTTGTGAATTGGGAGAGTTCAGCTCGGTCTGGGCCTTACTAGGTCCCTCTTTTAAATCGCCAGCTCTGCTAAAAGTGCCCACCAGAGTTCTACATAGGCCTAGAACACGGCCTGTGCTCTGGCTTCACATTGATGGTGACAGCGAGATGGAGATTGTGGCCAAAGCAATTTAGCCAAGGCCAGTTCAGTTGCCTCACTTCAGCCACAATGTTGGCCCTGTTGTCTGTGGCGATACAGGACATTAGATTTTCGTCAAGGGCCCAGTCAAGGAATTCCGGAATGTAGGTTGTTTCCAAACAGTTGGATTTCAGTGTCCAGTCTTTCGTCAGATAGTGCACTGTTAGGTTCATGTAAGGAGTCATATTTACACTTGACCACATGTCCATATTCAGTGCAAAAATAAACAAATCTACGTCCTTTAGCTCTGCCTGAACCTCCCCCCTTCACCTTGTTGAACAAGGTAGGGACCGCTGTTTGAGACAAATACTTTCTCCCCGGTAACTCGTATAGTCTGTCAAATTTCCAGAGCATTTATTTGAAGGCGGGTTTCTCCACCGTTCGTAAAGGCACCATTCCTATGACTAAATAACGAGTTCCAGTGTCTGGCAGTGCTCGCCACTTATCGGTGTCCCGTTTGTGGTGCTGGAATTCTTAGTAGGTAGCCTATGGGTTTTGCGCATATTCTGCAAACAGGCTGGCCAAGTCATCTGGTTCTCCATCGTCGTTAGGTGTGAAACTGAAATGTGCCCAAACAGGTTGTTATGGGGTTTTTTTGCAATGAGAGCCATCTTTTTCACCTCACTCCTCTGATCTACTGTAACAATGAAAAAGGTCAGAGGTGAAGGTCAGAGGTCAGAGGCTACCCACCCACCCCCAGCCTGTAGGCTATAGATCTAGAGGTACTATAGTTACCCCGGTCCCCACTTTTCACCTCACCCCCCCCTCTTCAATTAACCTGAATTGACCTTCAAAGATTCTCTCCTATTCGCGCATAGAGCAGATTTGGTGATTGCGGTGCATCAAAAGATAGTCCATCTATTAAACTGTCTATATCTCCTCCAACTAAGTCAGCAAAACAATACCATATAATCAATAGTTAACACTCCCGCTATGGATAAAGTATATCTACATTAAAATAAAGGTGATAAAACATTTTATGGGAGAAAATCATACTTCTTTTTGGTTTTTGGGCGGTAATTTTATTTTCATGGTGTTCTTCATCCAAAACCGTCAATGTCACGGTTATCCAATTACCGTCACAGCCCTACATACAACCATTGTAAGTAATCGGATGCACAGTAAGCTCAGCGTGGGGATAGGGCAGGTATAAAGTGTAGACTACAGTGTGTAATCATGTCCATGCTAATTGCTAACCTCCTGGTGTCCACTGAAGGCTGCATGGTGCAGCGCCGTGCGCCCGGCCCGGTCTGACGCGTTCACGTTGCTGAGGAGAGGGACCAGGGCCTCGGCACAGCGGACTGCCTTATTGGCCGCAGCGATGTGGGCGGCGTTTGCCAGTTCTTGTCCCTGGCGTTCACGTCAGTAGAGTGTTTCAATAACACCTGGACAGCCTCCTACAGGAACACAGTTCAAATCATGTTCAACTTTGTTTAAAGTGCATTTAAAAATCACAACACACTTAACAGTCAAACACATATGCACAGGAGTGTGTGTGAGGGCTGACAGTATCACTACACGTACCTCACTGCAGGAAGCCAAGGCCCGGTGCAGAGGGTGAGCCACTTGTTGTCTTTGGCATTTACTCTGGCTCCTGGGACACAGACAGAAAAACAGGTGACAGACCGACAGGGGGACAGACCGACAGGGGACACATTCAGTGCCTAACAACACACTATACAATACAAGTAAAATGATATACAACATAATTCTGACAAAATAAATGACATACCTGTACACGAAGAGACAACACACAATAGCTTAGCCCTTGGTGCAGCCACAGCTCTCGGGCACCTGCGTGAGCACTGTAGAAACTCACTGTCTAATCAGAGACTTCCAACACATTAGTTCCCACAATGGGTTCATCAACCTGCCCATCAACAATAAGCACTGGGACTACATAACAGAAGCCATAAAGTTGAATTTTTTAAGTCACACATGCCCACTGGGCTGGTTTGTTCCCACCACAACCCACCAGGATGATGTCTGAAGGAGCTAGAAAGTTCCCCTCTACCACTCCTGCCTCCCTCAGCCGAGGTACAATATCTGCGCGCAGAGTAGTAGCCATGGACCCACTATCTAACATCCCCTTCAGCTCAACTTTATCCTGTACTAGCACAGTGGTGTAAAACAAACTGTCATTCTGAGTAATTCTCATTGTGTTCTGAAAAATGACTGTGTTGTTCTTGGGTACTGACTCACAAAAGTAAGAATAAACAGATTGGATATCATCATCAGTGGAGGAAAAATAAGAATGCCCCACATTGCCCTCCTCAGAACGGAGGCTTTCTAGTTTTCCTGAGACCTGCCAGTCTGTCCACATCCAGGGTTCTGTCGCTGCCCAGCCTCACTACAGTCAAAGCTCATGTGGCCCGGAGAAAAGCACTTGGCGCCAGCTGGTGCATCTGACACTGAGCTTTGGTCCAGTGATTAGTGCTTCCACAGTCAGCGCACTCATGCTGAAGTTTGTGGAACTGTTTACGGGGCCCTCTACATTTAACATGTTTAAGTCATTTAGCAGGCGCTCTTATCCAGAAGCGACTTACAGTTAGTGCATACGTTACTTTTTTTTTCATACCCCCGTGGGAATCGAACCCACAACCCTGGCGTTGCAAACACCATGCTCTCCGAACTGGGCCGGCCATTCCCTCCACTACCCTAGGCGACGCTGGTCCAATTGTGTGCCGCCCCATGGGTCTCCCGGTCGCGGCCGGCTACGACAGAACCTGGATTCAAACCAGGATCTCTAGTGGCACAGCTAGCACTGCGATGTAGTGCCTTAGACCACTGTGCCACTCACAGACTGAGTATTGCTGAGTATTGCTGACCAGAGCCTTCTCTAACAAAGTCAAAACTTTCTTTAATGTCCCACCCTCAGATACAGATGATGCCTGGTCTGGTTCACGGCCACATTGAGAAAAAGATGACACATTAGGTCTTTTCACAGGACCCACTCCCTCCTGAGGGCAGTCAAAAACAGCAGCAACCTGCTGTGAAAGTTGTGTTCTACATGCTTTACGTTCCCTTAACAGTTCATCCAACCGATCCTGTACCTCACTGGCTGTCCAGTCACGAATGGGTTTGCTCTTGAACACTTGGGCCAACTCTTTATCAGGACAGTTGCGTACAAACATGACTGCCAATTCTGAGCACTGATTGGGTAAGGTCCTGCCCTCACTCACAAGGTACTGTTCGGCTGCCTCTGCAGCTTTGTTAAGCCTAATCCAGAAATCTATTGGACCCTCATTAGCATATGGTTTGATTGAATAGAAATCAGCTAATGGCATACCTGAGCAGACAGTATCCCCAAAGTGTTGCTTGAAAACACTGAACACCGCCTTAACATCTGTGACAACAAGGTTGTTACGCTTCCAGACTTTGGTCACATCCCGTGCTCTCCCCATGAGCCTAGACATCACCTCCCCAACATTCCCAGACCCAGTGTAACCCCTCTTCTCTAGGTAGACTTCCATTAACTCCTCCCACTCCAGGACAGAGTACTTATCTGAGCCATCACCCCTAAAAAGAGGTGGAGCACTAACATCTGACTTCACAACCAGATTCAGCTTGGGACGCATCAATAAAGGTTGACCCACACTGCTCAGGCAGGGGAAACTGCTGGGGTTGGTGAGGGGGGACGGGCAGGAGAAAGACTTGAAACCCCAGGCTGCAGTAAACTCGCTCTGATAGATTCTCCTATCTCTGAACCAATCTGCTTAATAAGGTCACTAAGCTGACTCGGAGGCGTCCCATTATCACCGAGTACTGTGGATGATGGTACATCAAAAGACAGAGGTGGGATACCCTGGTCAGGTGGAACAAACAGCCTACCCCTCCCAGTGCTTGCAAACTCAGGACAAGCAAGCGCTCTACTCCCAGGAGCTGACTGTACAATTGGTGTAAATGGAAGGACACCCCTCCCTCTACCCACACTAAAATCCACAGCATAACACGTCTTATGGTTTGAGAATCTTCCATGGCTCAACAGAGCACTAAAATACAATGTAATTTAGTGCATTCAAATACCAAAAAAAATTAATGCAATAAACAAATTCATCCAAAACATACAAATAAGCACGAATACCTGTATCTAATGAATATTCTACATTCACTTTCACTGTTTACAGTATATATTCACTTACAGTAAGCCATCAACAAATTCACATGCGCAGGTCGTGCACCTCATCCACATGCACAGCTCCGGCGGTCGGCTAGGCTGACCAGTCGGCAGGTCACGTAATTGGGACACTGCCACAACTGGAATTCTGATGGTTGGATAATTTTTATTCGACCTGCACACGAAGAGACAACACACAATATGTTAGCTCTTGGTGCAGCCACAGCTCTCGGGCACCTTGCTAGTTGAAGGTCAGGCAAAAATGAACAGGTGCTGCATGCACACATTCAGTGCCTAACAACACACTATACAATACAAGTAAAATGATATACAACATAATTCTGACAAAATAAATGACATACCTGTACACGAAGAGACAACACACAATAGCTTAGCCCTTGGTGCAGCCACAGCTCTCAGGGCACCTGCGTGAGCACTGTAGAAACTCACTCAAACACTGACCCAAATACTCCCCGAGTTACAATAGGTACCCTAATTAGCGAGCTCGGTGAAAGTTGTTAACATACATCTTTATATTGTCCACATTGTAACAAAACCTGTAGTTGCGTAACAGCACTTTGTGTAACTTTACCACAGTTTTATATCGACAAATTACGGCGCCAAGGACAACATACCTTGCTAGTTGAAGGTCAGGCAAAAGAGAACAATAAGAGGGTACATAAATACAGATAACCCGCGATGGACCAAACCAAAATATACACAACTTTTACAATTAGGTCTATTTGCAATATAGATACATAAAAATGTTTGTACACCAAAAAATAACATTAGCTATGCAGCTGTAATTAAATAAAGAAACCACATTGAATTATTATTATTATTAACTTATTAACATCCCCTCTTGACCTGGCCTACTTGAACTGTCCTTGTGTGCAATTTGGTGCATAATCTAGGGGAACAACATCACACTACTACACATATAATTCAAGTCATACCTTTATTGTCATTCATGCTCTTATTTTTAACCTAGTAGTTTTGCAAAAGTGTAACCTGCGTCAATTCTAGGAAATATTGGAATAACGTGCTTAAGAGGAGCCCTGACACGCACAACAGGATAACACAACTACCACATTTTCAATTGACAATCATTGATTTAAATGGATGTGGTCAATAGATTTGTATAGGCATATATACTAATTTAATTTAACTTGTAAGCCAAGGTTGGATTAGTAGGTCTATGCAACATGCACCTGGATAACCGCGTCATGAATCGGAACGGGCTCCAACGTCCTCATATACACATTATGACAAAATAAAGATCTTAATATTTCACGAAATAAAGACATAGAAGAAAACAGGTTCTAGAAACTCAATTTCTCCATGGCAATAGAATGTAAACATGTAAATTGCGCCAAACATATCCAAATATCGTCTACAACTCAATTCTCAGCGCAGCATATTGGACGACTCCACAGGCATTGATCATTCGCGACTTTAAGTCATTCCTGTTATCTCTAGAGCATCCCGTATATTTATAGCGCTGCATTTCGTCCCCCTCTGACCATGGATAGGGTTGGGAGCATTCCTGAGTTCACTTATGGTCCCACTAAGGTAATCTTAGGAGATATTCCTTTTGGCATACTGTAAATGCCTGTGCATAATGTACCTAATAAAGCATAATTGTTTTAATTATCTTCAAAGGAATTCTGTAGAAGCAGCCTTTATTTTCAGACTCTGCAGGCCTGCTGGGAGGAAGCATATTACAATAAACAGGTAAGATTCATCCCACAAAAAAAAAAAAAAAAAAAAAAAAGAGATAGATTTAATCCCAAAACAAGAGTTTTATTTCAAGACAGTTTAGAGAAGATGGTCATAAGAGTTTTTAATATCACTTGCAAATTGTGAGACATGAGCAGTTGTGAAATGTTGCGAGAGGCCCTTCTGAAAGCACATTATATGGTCTTTAGTGGCACGGTCTCACACCTTACCTCATCTTGCAGAAGAAGTTCATGGTCCACTATCTGCTGCTCCAGAGTCGAGGCCAGGTCTCGCCCCATGTCACCATGGAGCACATGAGCGACTGGCTGGTGTCTCAGGGCAAAAAATCCCTTAGGGAGAGGTGAGTACCACGTCAGCTCTCACCTTCACTGCCATTCTCTGTCACCAGCAGCACTCCAGGAGGTGTGGGTAAAATAAACAACAGATAAATAGGAAGCCAGGAAAGTTGAAATGCTTTGTGTTTTATTTGAAGGGTGTGGAAGGAAACCCTGGAGGAGGGGAGCGAACTCGCTCGGCTGGTAAGAGAATGAGAGTTAGAGACTTAGACTATCAGTCAGTGAGCTCCTTTCTAGCCTTTCAACAACTAGTCAGTACAGCAGAATATATCTGTTGTGAAATTACACTAATGGGACTTCCTGTTTCCCTACGGCAGACCTGGGAAGTAAACACCTGCCTAAAAATGATTGACATGGAGCACAAGGCTGTCTGCAAGCTCCGCCGCTCTATGCACACCACCTCTCCAGCTGGCGCTGACATGTGAGTTCCATGTACTGCCCTGCATACAGCTTGCTCCATTCATCTACACATCTGGAGCTATGCAGAAAATAACTAGGGCAGTGTTCTCTGTGTGAACATTGCACATCGTTTAGCTTTCTCTGCTGCTTTTTGTTGATTTCAGCGACCCCAAGGTCCACATCATCGTGGAGAGAGCTGTGAGGAGCATTCTGGACAAGCTGTCCAATAAGCCCTGTAGCAACCTGCTCAGCCCATCCCAGGTGGTGGTGGAGCTGGTGCCCAGGATCCTCCTGGCCCTGTGGCTTCAGCCAGAGGAAGGCCATTCAGATCACCCCATCCTCCTAAAGCGGGATGGCTGTGAGTATGGTGGTGGCCGTGGGGAGAAGCTCTCCAACACGTTGAAGGCCTCTTCTCCTCACACCCCCTTTCTCCCGGGCTGCTGCTTTTGACTCTGTGAGGTCGATCCTCGGGAGAATCAGCCAGTCCTTCTCCCTGGATGACCTCAAGACCCCTTTTTGTATGAGCTCTGTCTGTGCCTTTGTGGCGGACGAGGTGAAAAGCTACTTCCAGCCTACTGCAGACACCCTGCGAGTTCCCCCTGTCCTAGTGGTGGCCTTCTCCGCCACACTACCAGCTGATATCCAAGCAGGTGAGTAGCACTCATAGAAAGCACTCTGACAGATGCCTTTTGTCATGACATCCTGGTGCCTTGTAGTAGTAGAGCCAATCAGGATTTTAATTGTCACCCCTAACACAGATGCAGACCAGGCTTCTTCCCACCTGGAGGTTGTGGAAATCCCCGATAACAAAGAGGCAGACCCAGCTTCTTCCCACCCGGAGGTTGTGGACATCACCCCTAACACAGAGAAAGACCCGGCTTCTGCCCACCTGGAGGTTGAGGGATTCACCCCTAACACAGAGTTTGACCCAGCTTCTCCCCACCTAGATGTTGTTGACATCACCCGTAGCAGAGAGGAAGACCCGGCTTCTTCCCACATAGTGGTTTTGGACATCACCCCTAACACAGAGGCACACCTGGCTTCTTCCCACCTGGAGGTTGCTGACAAAACCCGTAGCACAGAGGCAGACCCGGTATCTTACCACCTGGAAGTTGAGGACATCACCCCTAACACAGAGGCACACCTGGCTTCTTCCCATCAGGAGCTTGTGGACATCACCCCAAACACAGAGGCAGACCCGGGTTCTTCCCACCTAGAGATTGCGGTCATCAACCCTAACAAAGAGATACACCTGGCTTCTTCCCACCTGGAGGTTGTGAGCGTCACCCCTAACACAGAGGCTGAGGCGGTTTCTACCCACCTGAAGTTTGTGGACATCACCCCTAACACAGAGTCAGACCCTGCTTCTTCCCACCGTATGGTTGTTGACATCACCCATAACTCAGAGGCAGACCCAGCATCTTCCCACCTGGAGGTTGTGGACATCACCCCTAACACAGAGGCAGACCCGGCTTCTTCTCACCTGGAGGTTGTGGACATCACCCCTAACAAAGAGGCACACCTTGCTTCTTCCCACCTGGAGGTTGTGGACATCACCCCTAACAAAGAGGCACACCTGGCTTCTTCCCACAAGGAGCTTGTGGACATCACCCCTAACACAGAGGCTGAGGCGGCTTCTACCCACCTGAAGTTTGTGGTCATCACCCCTAACACAGAGTTAGACCCGGCTTCTTCCTATCAGGAGGTTGTGGAAACCACCCCTAACACAGAGACAGACCCGGCTTCTTCCCACCTGGAGCTTGTGGACATCACCCCAAACACAGAGGCAGACCCGGCTTCTTCCCACCTAGAGTTGCGGACATCAATTCTAACAAAGAGGCACACCTGGCTTCTTCCCACCTGGAGGTTGTGAACATCACCCCTAACAAAGAGGCAGACCCGGCTTCTTCCCACCTGAAGGTTGTGGACATCAACCCTAACACAGAGGCAGATCCTGCTTCTTCCCACCTGGGTTTGTGGACATCACCCCTAACACAGATGCAGACCCGGCTTCTTCCCACCTAGGGGTTGTGGACATCACCCCCAAACACAGAGGCAGATCCTGCTTCTTCCCACCTGGAGCTTGTGGACCTCACCCCTAACACAGATGCATACCCTGCTTCTTCACTCTTGGAGGTTGTGGACGTCACACCTGAAGAAAAGCCTCTCATGGTGGCCGTCTACGCCACTCTGCCATCTGACATCCAAGCAGGTGAGTAAGACTTATAGAAAGCACTCTGACAGGTGCCGTTCATCATGATAACATGTAAAGTGTTGGTCCCATGTTTCATGAGCTGAAATAAAAGATCCCATTCAACTGGCCAGTGTTTAGAACCTACGGTTTGCATTTATTTACATTCTGTCCCGCTTTTGTCCCTTTCCAGAGGATGTTGCTGTGGTCACCCTGGGCGTCACCCCACACGTCACCAAGGGCGTGACCCTGGATGTTCCATCCAGGGCGAGGAAAAAGGAGCAGTCCAGCGTTTTTTTGCAGGCTTTGGAGGGCAGTGTGCTGCTGCGCTTGCCACAAGGAAGAGGAGGAACAATATTAACTATTCATTAGACCAGAAACAGGATTGAACCATATACCATTAAATTCTTTGCATTATAGTTGCCTTCAATTCTGATTTTCTTCTGTTTAATTCTTAATTAATTTCAGAACATTTCTCTAAACTTTGTGGAGTAGGTTGTATAAATAGGTGGGAAACATCCCAATCCCAATTTTAATGCTTTTAATAATTAACTTATTACATTTTTTTTAGATGTATTATTTGACAAAAAAGTGGAGGGCGCGACAAAAAAACTTTAATCATCATAGAAAACTCTTGCTCACTATTAAAAATGCATTGTTTTATTTAAGCAAGGTTAAAAGATTAACGTTTCGGCCTAGTCTATGACAATATGCAAGTTGTGTTTGCCCAGTTAAAGGGGGACCCAGACTCACCCTGGTTCTTGAGGGTTGCAGACACTGAATAATTATCATTTGAAATAAATGGCACTTTTCAAGTCTTGACTAAAAATTTTAATGAATATGAATTTAAATACAATTGACTTGAGGATCAGAGCAGGCAGGCTGACTGGCTTGCCCTGAAGGCCCTCTGCCTCTACCTCTGTGTGGTTAATCTCAGCCAAGAGGTTGTATGGGTTGTCTGTCTCTCTCTGGGTGTGAATCACTATCACTATGACCTCTCGCTCCGCCTGCCCGTTGGCCTGATTAGAAGGCTTCCCCTCTCATTCCTTGCTCACAGGAGCAGGGGTGATGGCATCCGGGAGTAACCTCCTCCTCTCCTGTATCTAACCCATCTTTCTGGCTGTGAGTTCGACTGGGGTCACTCGTTCTCTCTCCCAGGGTGTTGGATAGTTTCTCCTCCTCTGTGTCTTGTGTATTTTCTACATTGTAGAATAATAGTGAAGACATCAAAACTATTAAATAACACATATGGCATCATGTAGTAACCCAAAATGTGTTACACATATCAAAATATATTTCAGATTTGAGATTCTTCAAAGTAGCCACCCTTTGCCTTGATCACAGCTTTGTACATACAGAATAATACGAAATGTTCTGAGACCAGGTTGCGCTTTCACCTCCCCGGTAAGAGGGGAATAAGGCAACCTCAGAGTTACATTCAAGGATACTTTATTGACACACACGGATGAAATGGACATGGAAAGGTAGTGGAATGATAGTGGTCCTGTAATGGACAGATAACAGGGGTAATGAATATGCACAATAACTGATAGCACAAGTAGAGCAACAACGCTATTAACAAAGGAAGGGCTGTATTAATGGCATAATGCTACCTGCGGAGTATTACACAACACAGTAAAACACAGAGAGGCAACTTACAATAGGCAATGGTAGTAAATATAAAGAACAACAAGTAAGAATGATATACATGTTACAAACTCACTTTGTGCACGTACACTATCCCACGGTATATCTGTGCATTCAAATTGTCATCGATAAATGCAATTGTGTTCATTGTCCGTAGCTTATGCCTGCCCATACCATAACCCCACTGCCACCATGGGGCATTCACAGCGTTGACATCAGCCAACAGCTCGCCCATACGCTGCTTTACAAGTGGTCTGAAGTCGTGAGGCCAGTTAAAGTACTGCCAAATTCTCTAAAGCCGCCTTGGCTTATGGTTGAGAAATTAACATAAACATATCTGTTAACAGCTCTGGTGGACATTCCTGCAGTCCGTAAGCCAATTGCACGCTGCCTCAAAACTTGAAACATCTGTGCATTGTGTTGTGTGACAAAACTGCACATTTTAGAGTGCCATTTTATTATCCTCAGCACAAGGTGCACCTGTGTAATTATCATGCTGTTTAATCAGCTTCTTGATATATCATATTTGTCAGGTTGATGGATTATCTTGGCAAAGGAGAAATGCTCGCTTACAGGGATGTAAACAAATTTGTGCACACAATTTGAGAAAAATAAGCTTTTTGTGCGAACAAAATATTTCACGCTTTTATTTCAGCTCATGAAACATGGGACCAACACTTTACATATTGCGTTAATATTTTTGTTCAGTGTAGTTATTAGGTTGGGAGAATGGGATCCTATCTGGGCTAGCTAAAGCCAACTTCATGGTTAGTAGTATGACAGAGAAAAAATAACAAGACAAATTTAAACATCACAAATCTGAGGGGTAGGTGACCCTGTGCCCCCTTTGGGCATGGCGTCTCTGCTATCAACCACATCATTCTGTCTCCGTGAATATTCAAAACAGACACATTCATTCAGGTCTGGTACAGTTCCTACCATATAGATCAAGGATGGACAATTCCTGTCCTTGGGGGGCCGGAGTGGTGTCACACTTTTCCGCACACTCTAGGAGCTCCAGATGCAATAATTTAATAACCTAATAACCAAAGTTTCGACAGACAAGCTGTCTTCATCAGGGTATCCTGGCGTTGGTTATTAAGTTATTAAGTTAGTGCATCTGAGCTCCTAAAGTGTCTGACTCTCCTTTTCTTTTTCAAGTGTTCTACTCCGATAGCCAGCACCTCGCCTAAATAGGTGTGCGTTTCTTTCGCCTCCATATTAATCTGGTACTGGTCCTACCATATAGATCAGGCATGGACAATTCCAGTCCTTGGGGGGTCGGAGTGGTGTCACACTTTTTCCCCATCCCTAGCAAACACAGCTGATTAAACTTATTGCATTCTAAACTGAAGCCCATGAGTACTTGATTATTAGAGTCAAATGTGTTAGCTGGGGCTGGGGAACAAGTGTAACACCAATCAGGTCCCGAGGACTGGGTTGCCCATCCCTGATATAGATGCTCTGTTTGCACACATCGGGGGATGTGGTGACAGTGCAGACAAGGGAACACACATAAACAGCTTTGTCCTTTTAGAAGGTCGTCATAATCCTTACATAAATATGATGTGTATGCAAGAAATGCAGAGCCACTTCCAAAAACATATTGACAGAGTCTAGTATCTAGTAATCTAATCAATTAGTTTTCGACCCCTTTGTTATGGCAAGCCTAAATAATCTCAGGAGTAAAAATGTGCTTAACAAGTCACATAATCAGTTAGATGGACTCACTATGTGTGCAATAATAGTGATTTTCAAATGACTACATAATCTCTGTACCCCACACATACAATTATCTATAAGGTCCCTCAGTCCAGCAGTGAATTTGAAACATAGATTCAACCACAAAGACCAGGGAGGTTTTCCAATGCCTCGCAAAGTAGGGCACCTTTTGGTAGATGGGTACAATTAAAGCAGACATTGAATATTCCTTTGAGCATGGTGAAGGTATTAATTACGCTTTGGATGGTGTATTAATACACCCAGTCACTACAAAAATACAGGCGTCCTTCCTAACTCAGCTGCCGGAGAGGAAGGAAAACTATCAGGGATTTCACCATGAGGCCAATGGTGGCTTTAAAACAGTTAGAAAGTTTAATGGCTTTGATAGGAGAAAACTGAGGATGAATCATCAACATTGTAGTTACTCCACAATACTAACCTAATTGACAGAGTATGCACTCACTAACTGTAAGTCGCTCTGGATAAGAGCGTCTGCTAAATGACTAAAATGTAAATGTAAAAAGAAGGAAACCTTACATGCATTGTGTTTGCAATAAGGCACTAAAGTAAAACTGCAAATAATGTGGCAAAGAAATTAACTTTATGTCCTGAATACAAAGTGTAATGTTTGGGGCAAATCCAACACAACACATCACTGAGTACCACTCTTCATATTTCCAAGCATGGTGGTGGCTGCATCATGTTATGGGTATGCATGTCATTGGCAAGGACTAGAGACTTTTTTAGGATAAAAAGAAACAGAATAGAGCTAAGTACAGTCAGAATCCTAGGGGAAAACCTGGTTCAGTCTGCTTTCCAACAGACACTGGGAGACAAATTCCCTCTTCAGCAGGACAATAACCTAAAACACAAGGCCAAATATTCACTGGAGTTGCTTACCAAGATGACATTGAATGTTCCTGAGTGGCTTAGTTACAGTTTTGACTTAATTCGGCTTGAAAACTTATGGCAAAAAAAAAAAATGGCTGTCTATATAATGTATATTGCATATATTTTACAATCCAGTTGTGCAAAGCTCTTGGAGACTTACCCAGAAAGACACAGCTTTAATCGACTCAGGGGTGTGAATACTTATATAAATGAGATATTTCTATATTTCATTTCCAATACATTGCAAAAATTTCAAAAACGTGTTTTCACTTTGTCATTATGGGGTATTGTATGTAGCTGCGTGAGAGAAAATATTATAATTGAATCCATTTTGAATTCAGGCTGTAAAGAAAACAACATGTGGAATAAGTTAAGGGGTATGAATACTTTCTGAATGTACTGTATATCTGCAAGAAAATGATAAATATGTGAATGTTTGAAAGGGGGTCATATAAACATTGCCTTATTTATATTTTTACAGACAATATTAAGTGAATTCTGTCTGAAATAGTCATGCTATAATGGGCATAGTTTCTCAGACCAAATTTCCATTCTGGCTGAAACAAAGCAATCTGATCATGCTCCAGTCAAATACAGCTATAGGGAATGCCTATACATTGTCCAATCTCCTTCCACACATTGATTTCATTCTTCGCATCTTTATTCAGAAACAAACAAACTTGAAATTAAGTGCTGTTTCAGTGTCTTGTTGCAGGTTGTGCAATGTTCAAAAGTGTGTGTGATATTAGCATTAACTTGTGTGTGTGGTGTCAAGTGTGGATGGTCCTATGTATGCAAATAGCCGAGATTGGATATTTCAGCACCATGGACAGCAGCGACATTGGGATAGCGAGATCTGTAATTCAGCAACACATGACACTGGATAGCGGCTGTCTCAGGTGAACTTGGCATTGGGAAAATCCCATCTAATAGGAAGCGAGGCATAGGAGTCAAAAAGACTGAAGGGAAGACTCCCACAGGAACTCTATGCTTAACTGTTCTGCCACATTCATTTCAAATGTTACATTTTTCGATTTGTAAATAAAAGGGAACACATCTGCAAATAATGTAAATTGACTTTTCTAACTACACTGTACAGCTTTAGTGTGTCTGTGTGTCATAGAGTACAACTGCAAGCAATTCAGCTTCTCAAATCCTTCTCAAATGTCTGTTTAATGTGAGAAACTAAATTAAAAACAACCGTTAGACTAATACAATGCGTACTGTCACAAATTATTACTATTCCCAACAAGACAACGAAGTGATGGTCTTTACCCACCATGGAGACTCATAAAGGCTACTTCCCCCCCACCAAAAGTTCCCACGCAGAGCGATGTTGTTTACTACATCATTATGCATATGTAGCGTGGTTCGTTCTGCGTTGTGTACTTTTAATTGGGACACTGCCACAACTGGAATTCTGATGGTTGGATAATTTTTATTCGACCTGCACACGAAGAGACAAAAAAATTATGTTAGCCCTTGGTGCAGCCACAGCTCTCGGGCACCTTGCTAGTTGAAGGTCAGGCAAAGAGAACAGGTGCTGCATGCACACATTCAGTGCCTAACAACACACTATACAATACAAGTAAAATGATATTCAACATAATTCTGACAAAATAAATGACATACCTGTACACGAAGAGACAACACACAATAGGTTAGCCCTTGGTGCAGCCACAGCTCTCGGGCACCTGCGTGAGCACTGTGAAACTCACTCAAACACTGACCCAAATACTCCCGAGTTACAATAGGTACCCAAATTAGCGAGCTTGGTGAAAGTTGTTAACATAAATCTTTATATTGTCCACATTGTAACAAAACCTATAGTTGCGTAACAGCACTTTGTGTAACTTTACCACAGTTTTATATTGACAAATTACGGCGCCAAGGACAACATACCTTGCTAGTTGAAGGACAGCCAAAAGAGAACAATAAGAGGGTACATAAATACAGATAACCCGCGATGGACCAAACCAAAATATACAAAACTTTTACAATTAGGTGTATTTACAATATAAATATATAAAAATGTTTGTACACCAAAAAATTACATTAGCTATGCAGCTGTAATTAAATAAAAACCACATTGAATTAATATTATTATTATTATTATTATTAACTTATTAACATCCCCTCTTGACCTGGCCTAGTTGAACTGTCCTTGTGTGCAACTTGGTGCATAATCTAGGGGAACAACATCACACTACTACATTCACCCCTACTGTTTTACACTATATTATAAACACAAAACAAAACACATTACCTCGAAGGTAACAAAGCAAAGAAAGAAAAAAAACATTCCCACACCCACAGGGCGACAGAGTAACCCAGTGTAGTCCCTTAATTCTAGACCCACAAATGGTCGATCAGCTGGAAAGCTATCCCGTGAAGGATTAGGAAAAATAAGAGGTAGCTAATCCCTTATTCAACCCTATACAAAAAATGCCAAATACATTTTATGCTGATGAACTACACACAAAGTTACATGAATTGTCAAAAATATTAGACAAACCCACAAATCACTCTAAGACCCACTTAGATTACCACATACACATAACAAAGAAAAGGTAGGCAATATCCTACCGTCACTGAGAAAACCAAGAATTGTTTCATTTCCTGTGTAGACATAGTTTGGATTAGCCTATTCACTGGATTAATAAATCTACCTAGTCTAGTCCGAACACCCTCACCCAAAAACCTAGCAGGAATGTCACGGACAGCACCAACCGTGCTCAAAGGTCTAACCTCAGGTTGGGGAGTACTACAGATCAGCATATCCGGAGCCAGCACACTTTCAATTTCCGACTCAACACTAGTAGTGTCAGGCGACTGATCAGAATCCTGGTAGATTGTCACAGACCAGACTGACAAAGCATCTTCAACCAAGTTAACAACATCAGGCACAGCACCATCCCAGCTGAGTGGAGTTTCACTATCAGAATTCTTGTAGGCTTTGGGGATCTCAGCCCCGAAACCTGAAGGATCTGGAGAAGGTCTGTATGGAGGAGCGGGCCAAAATCCCTGCTGCAGTGTGTGCAAACCTGGTCAAGACCTACAGGAAGCGTATGATCTCTGTAATTGCAAACAAAGGTTTCTGTACCAAATAATAAGTTCTGCTTTTCTGATGTATCAAATACTTATGTCATGCAATAAAATGCAAATTAATTACTTAAAAATCATACAATGTGATTTTCTGGATTTTTGTTTTACATTCCGTCTCTCACAGTTGAAGTGTATGTATGATAAAAATTACAGACCTCTACATGCTTTGTAAGTAGGAAAACCTGCAAAATCAGCAGTGTATCAAATACTTGTTCTCCCCACTGTATGTACTGGATATCATTTTTATTTTACATTTTTAGTCATTTAGCAGGCGCTCTTATCCAGAAGCGACTTACAGTTAGTGAGTGCATACATCATTTTTATTTTTCATACTGGTCCCCCGTGGGAATCGAACCCACAACCATGGCGTTGCAAGCGCCATGCTCTACCAACTGAGCAACATCCCTGCCGGCCATTCCCTCCCCTACCCTGGACAACGCTGGGCCAATTGTGCGGCGCCCCATGGGTCTCCCGGTCGCAGCCGGCTACGACAGAGCCTGGATTCGAACCAGAATCTCTAGTGGCACAGCTAGCACTGCGATGCAGTGCCTTAACCACTGCGCCACTCAAAGGGTGCCAGCTTTGCAACCCATCTCTGCTCGCATGCATCGTCTCGGCTTTGTAAGAATATATTTGAGTGGATGGTTGTCGGTCCACACAGTAAACTTATGCCCTCGCAGCCAATGGCTGAATTTATCATGAATGGCCCATTTCATGGCTAGAAATTCCAGCCGGTGAGCAGGATACTTGGATTGTGCATGATTAAGAGATTTACTAGCAAAAGCTATCGGCCTGGCTATGTCCTTCCCATCTTGCACTTGTGATAGTACAGCTCCCAAACCACTAGTAGATGCATCCACGGAAAGTAGAAATGGCTGAGAAAAATCTGGATGAACCAGCAGTGCCTGGTCAACTAGTGCTGATTTCAAAGCTTCAAAAGCGAGTCGACATTCGGCAGTCCAGTCTGCAGCAGTGAGCCTGCGAGGGGGGACCAGGCCTCTTCCTACCCTTGCCTCTCCTAGGCTTCTTCTGACCTGTAGTTAGCTGAAACAATGGCCTAGCAACCATGGAACAATTCTCAATGTAGTGCTAATAGTATACTACCATACCAAGGAAAGAACCTATTTTGATAGGAGACGGTGTGACACCATCAGCTTCACTCTCAGCTTCACTCTCAGTCACATTCAAAATGGTTTGAACTTTAGCAGGGTCAGTGGCTACACCCTCCTGAGAAATGATGTGGCCCAAAAACTTTACAGACCTCCTCAGAAACTTGCACTTAGGCGGAGACAGTTTAAGGTTGTGCGCCTGCAACCGCTGAAAAACCATCTCAAGTCTCTGCAGACTCTCTTCCTCCGTCTTAGCAAAAACCATCAGATCATCCAAGTAACAAAGGAGACTTAGAACGTTTTGGTCACCAAAGATGGTCAGCATCATTCTCATAAAAGTAGCCGGGCTGTTGCAGAGGCCCTGAGGTAACCGATTGTACTCGTGCAGACCTAAAGGGGAGGAAAAGGCAGTGTATTTCTTGTCCTCTTCATGCAGTGGCACGTTGTAATACCCTGACGTCAAATCCATTGTGCTGAAGAAGGCATTACCTCCCAGCGCGGCCAGTACATCAGCCTGATGAGGCAGGGGATGAGCATCCTTTACTGTGCGGGCATTTAACCACTTTTCCATACCAGCACCAATGGTGAGGCATACTCGCTGCTGGATTTTCTGGCGATTTCCTTTTCCTCCATATCATCCAGTGTTTCCCTGAGTTTTTGGTAATGAGCTGGAGACAGCCTACGATAAGGTCATCGAAATGGGCGGTCATCAGTCAGCCGTATGCGAAGGCAGAACTCCTTTGCCTCGCCACAATCTAGGCTATGTCTAGAGAACACTGTGTCATACTTCCCAATTAAGTTGACAAGTTTATCTTTCCAGAACTGTGAAACTGGACACTCCTCAACAGACAGGCCTTGAAGTCCAAGATTCCTCAGTGTACTGTTGCCATTATCTACACTGCCACCAACTGAACTCTTAGCTGTCAGACTGCCATGTGATCTGTCACATTGAGCCTTTGCCACATTCTGATGAGCTGCTTGCTGCTTGACATCATTAAAATACTCCAATGCAATGCAAGGGTACACATCCGCCACTTTAGCATTTCGTCTCAGGGTAACTGGCGATGTTGTTGGATTCACAATCTTCACAGGGAGCCATCCATCCCCCCCCCACAGAGGCGTAACTACTCTCCCCACTAGTATGTGTCGATTCACACAGCGAGGCGTGCTGGGCTCGACAACAACAGTACTGCCCACAGAGAGTTTTGTCTTTGGCGGTGGCGGCCCCACACCAGATGCTCACTCATGGGTTGGGCGTTACTGCTATCTTCAACTTAATGGTGCCCACTTTATCTGGGATGGAGTCTCCTCTCCATCTCTCCAGATTTGACATCACACTGGCTAGAGGAACCTGGTGTACCCGCCACCCGCCAGTAGCTGTCATTTGATTTGAACTGTCTAATCAGAGACTTCAACACATTAGTTCCCACAATGGGTTCATCAACCTGCCCATCAACAATAAGCACTGGGACTACATAACAGAAGCCATAAAGTTGAATTTTTAAGTCACACATGCCCACTGGGCTAGTTTGTTCCCACCACAACCCACCAGGATGATGTCTGAAGGAGCTAGAAAGTTCCCCTCTACCACTCCTGCCTCCCTCAACCGAGGTACAATATCTGCGCGCAGAGTAGTAGCCATGGACCCACTATCTAACATCCCCTTCAGCTCAACTTTATCCTGTACTAGCACAGTGGTGTAAAACAAACTGTCATTCTGATTGTGTTCTGAAAAATGACTGTGTTGTTCTTGGGTACTGACTCACAAAAGTAAGAATAAACAGATTGGATATCATCATCAGTGGAGGAAAAATAAGAATGCCCCACATTGCCCTCATTTAGCAGGCGCTCTTATCCAGAGCAACTTACAGTTAGTGCATACGTTATTAATTTTTCCATACCCCCCGTGGGAATCGAACCCACAACCCTGGCGTTGCAAACACCATGCTCTCCGAACTGAGCCGGCCATTCCCTCCACTACCCTAGGCGACGCTGGTCCAATTGTGCGCCGCCCCATGGGTCTCCCGGTCGCGGCCGGCTACGACAGAGCCTGGATTCGAACCAGGATCTCTAGTGGCACAGCTAGCACTGCGATGTAGTGCCTTAGACCACTGCGCCACTCACAGACTGAGTATTGCTGACCAGAGCCTTCTCTAACAAAGTCAAAACTTTCTTTAATGTCCCACCCTCAGATACAGATGGTGCCTGGTCTGGTTCACGGCCACATTGAGAAAAAGATGACACATTAGGTCTTTTCACAGGACCCACTCCCTCCTGAGGGCAGTCAAAAACAGCAGCAACCTGCTGTGAAAGTTGTGTTCTACATGCTTTACGTTCCCTTAACAGTTCATCCAACCGATCCTGTACCTCACTGGCTGTCCAGTCACGAATGGGTTTGCTCTTGAACACTTGGGCCAACTCTTTATCAGGACAGTTGCGTACAAACATGACTGCCAACTCTGAGCACTGATTGGGTAAGGTCCTGCCCTCACTCACAAGGTACTGTTCGGCTGCCTCTGCAGCTTTGTTAAGCCTAATCCAGAAATCTATTGGACCCTCATTAGCATATGGTTTGATTGAATAGAAATCAGCTAATGGCATACCTGAGCAGACAGTATCCCCAAAGTGTTGCTTGAAAACACTGAACACCGCCTTAACATCTGTGACAACAAGGTTGTTACGCTTCCAGACTTTGGTCACATCCCGTGCCCTCCCCCATGAGCCTAGACATCACCTCCCCAACATTCCCAGACCCAGTGTAACCCCTCTTCTCTAGGTAGACTTCCATTAACTCCTCCCACTCCAGGACAGAGTACTTATCTGAGCCATCACCCCTAAAAAGAGGTGGAGCACTAACATCTGACTTCACAACCAGATTCAGCTTGGGCGCATCAATAAAGGTTGACCCACACTGCTCAGGCAGGGGAAACTGCTGGGGTTGGTGAGGGGGACGGGCAGGAGAAAGACTTGAAACCCCAGGCTGCAGTAAACTCGCTCTGATAGATTCTCCTATCTCTGAACCAATCTGCTTAATAAGGTCACTAAGCTGACTCGGAGGAGTCCCATTATCACCGAGTACTGTGGATGATGGTACATCAAAAGACAGAGGTGGGATACCCTGGTCAGGTGGAACAAACAGCCTACCCCTCCCAGTGCTTGCAAACTCAGGACTAGCAAGCGCTCTACTCCCAGGAGCTGACTGTACAATTGGTGTAAATGGAAGGACACCCCTCCCTCTACCCACACTAAAATCCCCAGCATAACACGTCTTATGGATTTGAGAATCTTCCATGGCTCAACAGAGCACTAAAATACAATGTAATTTAGTGCATTCAAATACCAAAAAAAATTAATGCAATAAACAAATTCATCCAAAACATACAAATAAGCACGAATACCTGTATTTAATGAATATGCTACATTCACTTTCACTGTTTACAGTATATATTCACTTACAGTAAGCCATCAACAAATTCACATGCGCAGGTCGTGCACCTCATCCACATGCACAGCTCCGGCAGTCGGCTTGAGCTGACCAGTCGGCAGGTCACGTAATTGGGACACTGCCACAACTGGAATTCTGATGGTTGGATAATTTTTTATTCGACCTGCACGCGAAGAGACAACACACAATATGTTAGCTCTTGGTGCAGCCACAACTCTCGGGCACCTTGCTAGTTGAAGGTCAGGCAAAGAGAACAGGTGCTGCATGCACACATTCAGTGCCTAACAACACACTATACAATACAAGTAAAATGATATACAACATAATTCTGACAAAATAAATGACATACCTGTAACGAAGAGACAACACACAATAGCTTAGCCCTTGGTGCAGCCACAGCTCTCGGGCACCTGCGTGAGACTGTGAAACTCACTGTCTAATCAGAGACTTCCAACACATTAGTTCCCACAATGAGTTCATCAACCTTCCCATCAACAATAAGCACTGGGACTACATAACAGAAGCCATAAAGTTGAATTTTTAAGTCACACATGCCCACTGGGCTAGTTTGTTCCCACTACAACCCACCAGGATGATGTCTGAAGGAGCTAGAAAGTTCCCCTCTACCACTCCTGCCTCCCTCAACCGAGGTACAATATCTGCGCGCAGAGTAGTAGCCATGGACCCACTATCTAACATCCCCTTCAGCTCAACTTTATCCTGTACTAGCACAGTGGTGTAAAACAAACTGTCATTCTGAGAAATTCTCATTGTGTTCTGAAAAATGACTGTGTTGTTCTTGGGTACTGACTCACAAAAGTAAGAATAAACAGATTGGATATCATCATCAGTGGAGGAAAAATAAGACACACAAAGGGTCAGACAGACAGGCAGACATAATTAGCAATGCAAAAAAGCTATGAAACTGACCCTCACACACTACACGCTCCTGTAGTCTATGTACGGGTAGTTAATATCACATGATTTGGGGAGAGCTGGTTTAGTAATAAAAAGGTGGCTTATGGCTTGTTCATTGCGCATTCCCACATACTTGATTCCTGAGGCTTGAGCTGCCTTAGCTACTTCAATGACTGGAACACCAACTATTCCAAACATATATTCTACATTCTGTAGAGAGTTACATGTAGATACAGTATATTTACCTTTTTTTAAACATTTTTAGTCATTTAGCAGGCGCTCTTATCCAGAGCGATTTACAGTTAGTGAGTGCATACATTTTCATACTGAATTGTATATGAATTGTTACAATGTAGTTTAGATTTTCTTTGCATTGACACACACATTGGCATGCATCAACAAGGGTGTTAACATATACTATTCCACATAAACATCTAAATGTTTTTCTACAACAATATTAATAGTTAGCTATACCAGTGCAATGACCTATGGCACACTTTCACAACTCATAGTGTTACATTCTCACTGCCAAGGACATGATCAGCGACTAATATATTATTAGCAACACGGTTACACAGTATAACACTCTTTTATATATATTGCACACACTTCACCTGAGCTTTTAGTGCCTCTGCAATGAGCTGAGCCCCAGTCACATCTTCCATTATTATTGTCGAGAAATCTGTTCAAAGTGCAAACGCGGTTAGCAATGATTTCTTGGACTTGTTGTTCAGTAGCTTATAAATCGTGTTTAGATCTCTTGCAAATCATTAGTTTTGTCTGCTTTCCAGCATGCATTACATGAGTAGCTTTTTCTTCTTCAGTGGGGTTTATAGGCAGTTGGCATCCAACGTTATGGTGCATTACTGCCCCCTATTGTACAGAAGTGTGGACATGAGCCGTGCAATAGCAGTCATGAATATTTAATAAACTAGTAGCATTTTTCTTTTTTTATTGCAAGAAATACATAATAAGCCCTCATTATGTGTTTATAACTGCACTTTACTTAACACTTAACTCAATTAAGTCATTATGAGTGTATGACAGTATGAAAAAAAAAATGTATGCACTCACTAACTGTAAGTCGCTCTGGATAAGAGCTTCTGCTAAATGACTAAAATGTAAAATGTAAATGACTTGAGTGTATGCATTATAGATATAGGCTTCATAGAAAGTGTTACAAATGTTCTCCTGTCATCTTATAGGAGATCCATTCATGGATTTAGTTATGGCTTGAGAATGTGACTGGTCTACGGAGTTCTCCTTTATGTCTGTCTTTATATGTGACAACAACTTTTCTGTATTATGTGTATTTCCACAATCAATAATCATAAACGGTACTTCACTATGAATACTTTTGACTATGTGGTTTGAAGTACTTTACCGTTATCTTGCACATACATGAAGACTACTATAGACAGAAATCAATGCAGTAATGTTTTATTAAATAAAGGCTCTGATTAAAATATCATATTAATAAAATCAGGCATTTGGCTAATTCTTCTTCCCAGAAGCTCCTCTGAATGGTTTGGAGATGGCTCTGGAGAGGCGTGTAACACCCTGACTATGAGTGGGCGTTTACGGGACTGGGACTCCTGGGGAGGGGGGCCGGTGTGGTTGTCAGGTCCTCCTTGGGTGGGGAAGTGGATGGAACCTCTGGAACCTCACACTCAGCATCTGTCATAAGAACATTTCATAATCAGAAAATGAATGTGTGTGTTTGTGTCTGTCCGTCTGTCCGTCTGTCCGTCTGCCTGTCCGTCTGTCTGCCTGTCTGCCTGTCTGTCCGTCTGCCTGTCTGTCCGTCTGTATGCCTGTCTGCCTGTCTGTCTGTCTGTCCGTCAGTCTGTCTGTCTGTCTGTCTGTCTGTCTGCCTGCCTGCCTGTCCGTCTGCCTGTCCGTCTGTCTGTCTGCCTGTTTGCCTGTCTGTCTGTCTGCCCGTCCGTCTGCCTGTCAGTCTGCCTGTCTGTCTGCATGTCTGTCCGTCGGTCTGCCTGTATCTGTTGTCACTGTTTTAACAAGCTTGTCATAGGGTGATACATCAATATGACATTATCGATGCTTATCACTTACCCTGTGAAATATGAGTCTCTCTGAGACGTTTGGTAGGCAGAGCATCCTGTTCTGGATGTCTCTTCGGTTTCCCTTTTGTCTTGAACAGCTGTTGACAAAACACATCAGGACAACTGAGCCTGTGTAAAATACAGAGTGTGCATCCTAAAAGGCACCCTATTCGCTACGTAAGGCACTACTTTTGACAAGGGCCCAGAGAGCTCTGGTAAAAAGTCGTGCACTATATAGGGAATAGGGTGCCATTTGGTCATAACCATTGACTCTCTCCCATGTGTATTAGGATTGCATTACAGCGTCCTCACTCAACTCCTAAAGACAATGACAACAGTTTTGTTCTAATGCTGAGAGACAATAGGGGTGTAGTGAATCTGTAGGGTAAATTTCAGCCCTGCCTTACAGAGGTAATCTCAAAACACAGAGCACCCTACCTTAATCATGATCTTTGGAAACTTATGCATTTTCGGTGGGAAACGCCACTTCCTGTTCTTCTTAGTCTCTTCCCCTCTGGCAGAGGAAGGCGGGCCATGCCGTCAGCCTTTACATCAGCCGGGCTAAGGCTCCTGGCGGGAATTCCTCAGTAGCATTAAGGTCAGCTACAACACCATGAGTGATGTCACTTGTGGCATTGCTGGTGTCTGAGTGAGAAGAGCGCGCTAGTGTGACCGACCTGTGTACAATAACTGGGAGAAGAGGGCGCGGCCATTGAAGTCAGTCACTGCATCCCAAATGGCATTCTCTTCACTTTATAGTGCACTACTTTTGACCAGGGCCCATAGGGTCTGGTCAAAAGTAGTGCACTAAATATGGAAGAAGGTGCCATTTTGGACACAACCAGTGAATTTCACATCATAAAACGCAATGTATTGAGCATCATGTTACAATTAAGTCCTATGCAGATGAAAATAGGTACTTTCACTTACCATCCTCCATTGTAGACTTGGACACATAAGTCAGGCTGTCCATCACCACGTCTGTCATCAACTTGATGACCTGATCCAAAACCATTTCAGCCGATGGTGGCATAGGCCTTCCCATACACTGCCCCAGGAGTCTCCTAACAGAAGTCTGGGCAAAGTTGTAAATGAGCTCTGAGGCATCGTCCTTTGACAGCTTCCTCAGGGCTGGTTTAGGCAGCGCTGGTTGAGAGAGGCTTCTGTGGCCAACCATGGATTGAAGCTGGCGGTTTATGGTTATCTCCTGAATGAGACCATGGACCTTTGCGATCAGGTTGCCAGATGCACCTTGAAGGGCTTCAACTGACAGGAGCCTATCCAGATGTTCTTCTGCTGAAGTCATCTCTGGGTAGATCCGTCTTCAATGTGTCCATTATAGTTTTCACTATGATATTGGTGTCAGATATGTTTATTTCTTGTTGGCTCACAAGCGTTGACCGTGAACCTGTCTCGTCCATTGCGATAAGGTATGGGATTCTGTCCTTGTGATTTCATCGGCCAGCGCTCATGTCAGGCAACTGGTCAAGGCTCTCCAGTACAGAGTCTAACATGTTAGTGGCTATCAGACACTCCTCACTTGCAATCTGCCCAACAGATGAACTCTCAGAGTTGGCCACTCTACACTTGATCACATTTAGGATCCAAGCTGGGCGTCTTCTTTGCAGTTTTGCTAAAGCCTTCTTGGCTGACTGCCACTGTTACGTCTTTTAGAGCCACAAGAGGTTTGCAATTTTCACTCAATCCACTGCCGTGGAGAGGAGAGGCTCTCTTCAAGCTGTTGTTGCTCACAACTGACATACTCCTGGTGGGCGAGTGACATCCTCACTGCATGTGTCAATTACATGGTGGTCTGTTGAAGAGCCACTCGAAGACAGAAGGGTTTTAGACCTTTTAGCCAAACAGGCTTTTGACAAAGGCTTCTCACTTCTCACAGACGGAGGCGGCTCCTGTCCTCAACAAGAGCAGTGTCAGCGGACTTCGAACGTCTAGTGTCTCCACAAGGGCGGAGTCAGATATTTGGCTGTGGTGACTGACACTGGTGGAAAAGAAAAAAAGATGTTCAGTCTATCCTTTACTCTGTGGTACATGGTTTGAGCAGCATCCAATAAGTTGTCAAAGACAACTCTGGGTTTGAGCTGGAACTCCAGCTTTTTCTATCCTAGTGGGAAGGAGTCTGCGTCGTCCACAGTGTGCTGGGATACACTTTCAAGGTCTTGCATGATAATATTTACTATATCTTCGGCTGTAGAAACCGCATGGTGTGAGAAGGTGGTGCTAGGCATGCTCTGTAGCAAAGAATGGCTGGCTTTGCTATGCAGCTCTGAGAATGGTCTCACTCACAATGTGTTTGGCCTTAGCTCGGAACTCAGCACTGTGAAAGCTCTGGATGGAAATGTTAGAGGTTCTGCTGGTTCTGCACTAAGAATCGCGTGAGTGTGGCAATCTCGGCTGACGTCACATCTCACTCGAAATGGTGGGGTCCTCAATTTAAATTATCCAGTCCAACTTCTGGTTAGTGAAG
>NW_025534691.1:0-12500 GCF_020615455.1 Coregonus clupeaformis
CGTTGGTCTATAGACTATCTCTGAGTTCTATGGTAGTTATAGTCCTACTGCTGTGTTGGTCTATAGACTATCTCTGAGTTCTGTGGTAGTTATAGTCCTACTGCTGTGTTGGTCTATAGACTATCTCTGAGTTCTATGGTAGTTATAGTCCTACTGCTGTATTGGTCTATAGACTATCTCTGAGTTCTATGGTAGTTATAGTCCTACTGCTGTATTGGTCTATAGACTATCTTCGAGTTCTATGGTAGTTATAGTCCTACTGCTGTATTGGTCTATAGACTATCTCTGAGTTCTATGGTAGTTATAGTCCTACTGCTGTGTTGGTCTATAGACTATCTCTGAGTTCTATGGTAGTTATAGTCCTACTGCTGTGTTGGTCTATAGACTGTGACGACCCTCCCACTCTGTCTGCCGTATTCTCTCTTTGTTCTTGTTTCCTTGTTAGGATGCCGGTGGGCGGAGTTGGGAGGGTCGTCAGCTACATGGGAAACACCTGGGCCGGGTGTGTCCCAGGATAAATGGACCTCTTCCACATTCATTAGGGAGACTCTCTCCAGGCAGATACTTTGATCTTGGTTGTGATATTTTTGAGGCCTTTTTGGGTTGTTTGCTTTGGCACTTTTCAACACTTTTCCATATTACATTTATGCATGCAAACACTCACGTACACTACTGATTACTGATTACACACACCATTGTTATTTGATTTAGTTTACTTTAATTAATAAATATATACTTTGAGTACTCCTTGTCTCCACGTGTCTCCCTTTTGTTACGAACTTGAGCCGGTTCGTGACAAGTGGGGTCCGTCCGGGATCTTGAACTGGTTGTGTTTGGGAGAACGTGGAGTTAATGTCCAATTCTGTAGGGTTTTTCTTTGTAAATTTTGTTAGTTTGTTTGAGTTTGATAGGCCAGTATTGGTTGCCTTTGGGTTTTGTACTGCGTTGGAGAGAGTACATTGGTTAGTTTCAGTCCCTGCCCAGCCTGGAAACTCTTGCTCACTCGCTGTTGGGACATCGGTCTGAGGTGAGTACAATCGGCTGTGTACCTCAGTGGGAGATTGGGTAGGGTAGTGACATTTGCTACCCGGAGCTATAGCTTTTCCCTGATAGGCTTAGTGACGTGTTTTGTTTTGGGATACGTTGGGCATGGTTAAATGTTTGTTATTTTTGTGTGGTGTCAGTGGACTGAGCAGTTGTCTCTGGGCACATCCGTGGCGGGGAAATCTACCAGCGTGCTGGGGTTTAATTCCTTGCCAGCGGGCTACAGTGCGTAATTACCCACCGCAAATCTGCACGAAGACTAGGGTTGAGTTATTGTAGGTTTTGGGGAAGCTCCATATCCCAGCTCTTTTCTGTGGTGCTCGGTGTGATTGTATTTCTCTTGTGTCTGGTGTGCTCAGCAGAGGGGTTGAGCAAGATTATTATGATCTATATATATTTAATTTTTTTTCCCCTGATTATGGCGTCCAATGTAGACGAAGTTCATTCGCTTTCCATCAGAAGAACTGTTAGAATTATGTACTAAAGAACAGCTGTTGAAGGTTGCTGAACACTACAAGGTTGAAATTAGTGATAAACGTCTAAAAAAATTCTATTAGGTTAATATTGAAGGCCAATTTGATGGAGAGTGGTATTCTGGATGTTACCACTGGGGGCAGCCTCTGCTGAGGACACGTTGTCTCCCCGATATGTTACAATGACCGCTCCATCGGTTAGTCATAGTAGTCTTCTTTTGAACAGCAGAAAGAACTGCTTCTGTTACAGCTAGAGCATGAACAAAATGGACAAAAAGCTAAAATGGAGCATGAACAAGCTAAAATGGAGCATGATCGTGTAAAATATGAAAGGGAATTGGAATTTAAACAGGATATGGAGCGTGCTAAAATCAAGCTGCAACAAGAGCGACTAGAGCTGGTTAGGGAAGGAAAGCTCTCAGGGAGAGTTTGCTCTGGGAAGGGGATCCAGAGTTACCTAGGGGTCGTTCCTCTTTTGGTCGTAATCCAGACACATTTGATATTGTTGGGAATTTACGGTTGTTGCCCCAGTTTAATGAAAAGGACCCGGAGACATTCTTTTCATTGTTTGAGCGTGTTGCTGACGCTAGGAGTTGGCCTGATTCTGATCGCACTTTGATGTTGCAGTGTGTGCTGACTGGTAAAGCGCAAGAAGCATATTCAGCTCTTAGTGTAGCAGACAGTGTTAGTTATGAGAAGGTTAAAACGGCTGTGTTACAGAGTTATGAATTGGTCCCTGAGGCTTACCGCCAACGATTTAGAACTTTAAAAAGGGATGATCAGCAGACTCATGTTGAGTTTGCGCGAATATTATCTTCACAGTTCAATCGCTGGTGTTCCGCCTCTGCAGTTATGACTTTCCAAGGGCTGTGTGATCTCATTATGTTAGAACAATTTAAGGACACAATCCCTGATCGTATAGCGACGTACATTAACGAACGAAAAATAAAGACTGTCGCTGAAGCTGCGGTTTTGGCAGATGAATATGTGTTGACTCACACATTTTTGCTGAACCCCGATTCGGAGGTGAGTGGGGGTGTTTGCAGAGATTTGGGCCTCGCCGCCGAGATACTTCGGTTCCCGGGCAGAGTTTCATTCAACTGGGGTTGAGCCTGATACCCGTGGTAAAACTGACTTTGGTCAAGAGTGTCACTACTGTCGAGAATTAGGTCATTGGAAAAATGAATGTCCGATTCTTAGGTCTAGGGTAAATTCAGTACAGAGTGCTTATGGTAAATCGAGGCCTATAGCGTTAGCAGCGCCTGTTCCACATCAGTTCACTCCTGACGCATTGTCTCATGCCCAGAGCCATGTGAAGGGCTATATTGATCCCGAGTATTTACCTTTGTTACGGAGGGTTTTGTGTCTATGGTAGGAAGTAAGAACCTAGTGCCAGTAAAGATCCTAAGAGATACAGGTGCCTCTGAATCATTTGTGTTGGAATCTGTGTTACCCTTCTCTCGCGGAGACTGATTCGGGAATAGTGTTCTAATTAGGGGAATAGGTTTGAACACTCTGTCAGTTCCATTGCATAAACTGATGTTGGATTGTGGACTGGTGAAAGGTGAGGTTGTTGTGGGGGTGCGTCCTTCATTGCCTATTGAGGGTGTTGACGTGATCCTTGGAAATAACTTGGCTGGGGAGCGTGTGTGGCCTATCGTGTTTCCATCTTTAGCGGTTTCTACTAAGCCTTCAATTGTAGGGATTCCTGATGAGAGTGCGCAGAATTTCCCAGAGGTGTTTTCTGCGTGTGCAGTGACGCGTTCTATGATCCCTGATGACTTGGTCACGGAACTGGCTAACGAGAATACCATAAAGAAGTCTGTTACTGTTTTCCCTGTTATCCCGTTATCCGTATCCCGCTCCGATTTAATCGAGGCGCAACGGGCTGACCCTACATTAGAAGAGTTGCGGGACCAAATTGTGCCTGTAGAACAGTTGGGAGATGTCGCACAGGGCTATTTTCTCCAAGAGGAGGTCCTGATGAGGAAGTGGATGTCTCATGGTAGTTGTTTTCTGGGGAGGCGATTAGTCAGGTTGTGGTACCAGTTAGGCTTCGTGAGTTGGTGCTGACAACTTCTCACAACGACGTTGCTGGGCATATGGGTGTGAGAAAAACCTACAATCGCATATTACGACATTTTTTTGGCCAAGATTAAAGAGGGATGTTTCTGATTTCATCAAAACTTGTCACACCTGTCAATTAACTGGTAAACCTAATCAAGCTTATTAGGCCGGTACCACTGTTCCCTATTCCTGTACTCAGTAAACCTTTTGAGTATTTGATTATTGACTGTGTTGGTCCTCTGCCTCGTTCTAGAAAGGGTAGTAATTATTTGTTGACTGTGATGTCAGACCACTAGGTTTCCTGTTGCCTACCCTCTCCGGTCTATCACGACTAAGGCTGTGTTAAAAGCTTTGACTCAGTTTCTCTCACTGTTTGGAATCCCTAAGGTCATTCAAAGTGATCAAGGATCTAATTTCACCTCTAATCTCTTTGGACAGGTTCTCCAACAACTCCATATTAAACACAACTTGTCTAGCGCTTATCATGTGCCCAAAGTCAAGGAGCACTGGAACGTTTCCATCAAACACTTAAGTCTTTGTTGAGAGCTTATTGTACTGAGATGGATAAGGATTGGGAGGAGGGGTTGCCTTGGTTACTGTTAGCTGCTAGGGAGGTTTCACAGGAGAGCACGGGTTTTAGCCCAAATGACCTAGTGTTTGGACATCGGGTGCGTGGGCTTTTATCTGTTCTCCAGGATGACTGGAAGTCTCCCGAGCCTCCTCAGTCCCTGTTATCATATGTGGGTGATTTTCGGCGACGCTTGTATGCCGCTGGTGAAATGGCTAAAGAGGAGCTATCATCTTCACAGGACAGGATGAAGAGCATATATGATCGCCGAGCTGAGCCTCATCACTTTAGTCCAGGTGATCAGGTTCTGGCTCTGCTGCCAATTGTTGGTTCTCCTTTTCAAGCCAAGTTTCAAGGTTCATATACAGTGGTGCGCCAGTACACTGAGCAAAATTATTTAGTTGCCACTCCAGAACGGAGGAAAGCACACCAACTGTGCCATGTAAATTTGTTAAAACCCTATTATGCACGTTCCTCTGAGACTGAACAGGGGGAGTCTACAGAGGACGGTAAGGCTGTTCTTTTGGCTGATATTGTTTATTCCCTGAGTTCTGGTCATGCTAGGTCTGTGCAGGAGCAGGAAGATGTTTCTGGTCCTGACGATTGCATACTGCAGGGTAGATTGAAAAATTCAGAGACACTGGAGATTGTAGATAGCCTTCTTACTCATCTACCGGTTGATGAGCGGAAAGAGAGGGTTGGTTTGATTCGGAGATTTCCAGGGTTGTTTTCGGATACACCTACACGTACAAACTTAATAGAACATGATATTGACATTGGAGATGCTGACCCCATTCGTCAACGGTTCTATAGAGTTTCTTTAGAGAAACTGCGTTGTCTGGATGCTGAGGTCAGGTACATGCTGGAGAGTAAAATAGCAGATCCTTCTTTCTCCAGTTGGGCTTCTCCCTGTATCTTGGGCAGTAAATCGGATGGAACAAATAGATTTTGTACGGACTACCGTAAGGTAAACGATGTCACTGGGCCGGATTCATTTCCTCTTCCTCGGATGGAGGACTGCGTTGGTCAAGTCGGCGCAGCTACGTTTGTGAGCAAATTTGACCTGTTAAAGGGGTATTGGCAGGTGCCACTGATGAGTAGGGCACGTGAAATCTCTGCCTTTATTACACCTTTTGGTCTGTACTCGTATTCGGTTATGAGTTTCGGACTGCGTGAATGCGCCTGCCACTTTTCAGCGATTTATGAACAGGGTTGTCTCTGGTCTGGCCGGGTTGCGCTGTTTATCTGGACGATGTAGTGATATATGCAGATGCTTGGGAGGAGCATCTGTCCCGTATTCAGGCCTTGTTCGGACGTCTGGCTGCGGGTCGCCTCACGATGAATTTGGCTGAATGTGAGTTTGCTCAGGCGACTGTTGTATACCTTGGAAAGGTGGTTGGGCAGGGTGACGTGCGCCCTGTTCATGAATATTGATGTGACCGACCATTGTTTGATTTTGTCATGTTCTATCCTTCCTGTTTGTCCCCTCCTAGTCTTGTGTTCTTCTTTCCTCTTAAAGGTTGCTTCCTGTGTAAAGGTTGCTGAGGTCTGGAGAGGAGGATGATGGGTGGGGCAAGTGGAGGTGTGAACATGTACAATTTGTCGGTTTGGGACGCAGGGGCTGGTACGTTGGTCCGGGGTCCTTGTTGGTCCCCGGTCTTATGGGGGGGGGTGTGACGACCCTCCCACTCTGTCTGCCGTATTCTCTCTTTGTTCTTGTTTCCTTGTTAGGATGCCGGTGGGCGGAGTTGGGAGGGTCAGTCAGCTACATGGGAAACACCTGGGCCGGGTGTGTCCCAGGATAAATGGACCTCTTCCACATTCATTAGGGAGACTCTCTCCAGGCAGATACTTTGATCTTGGTTGTGATATTTTTGAGGCCTTTTTGGGTTGTTTGCTTTGGCACTTTTCAACACTTTTCCATATTACATTTATGCATGCAAACACTCACGTACACTACTGATTACTGATTACACACACCATTGTTATTTGATTTAGTTTACTTTAATTAATAAATATATACTTTGAGTACTCCTTGTCTCCACGTGTCTCCCTTTTGTTACGAACTTGAGCCGGTTCGTGACAAGACTATCTCTGAGTTCTATGGTAGTTATAGTCCTACTGCTGCATTGGTCTATAGACTATCTCTGAGTTCTATGGTAGTTATAGTCCTACTGCTGTGTTGGTCTATAGACTATCTCTGAGTTCTATGGTAGTTATAGTCCTACTGCTGTATTGGTCTATAGACTATCTCTGAGTTCTATGGTAGTTATAGTCCTACTGCTGTGTTGACCTATAGACTATCTCTGAGTTCTATGCTCTCATTTCTTTAGCCACCAGTGGATCAATGTGTCCATACAGAGGCAAGTGCTCTAGCCATAGTTTCATTTTAACTTTTAGATTTTAATAATTTTACTTTAGATTTTTATGATTAACCAGGTGACAATGATTTTGAGAAACAAACGTGTTATTATGGAAATGAAACTGTTCCATGAAAATGTGCATGTATAAATATTCATAACTGGCACGCAGATCGGTATGATCTGGCACGCATGTACGCACACACACACACACACACACACACACACACACACACACACTTACACACACTTACACACACACACACACACACACACTCAGTCCCCACCCAGCACAGAGGTCAGTCCCAATTACCCACCTGCTGAATATATGCCGTATGCGTCCCAAATGGCACCCTATTCCCTATATAGTGCACTACTCTAGACCAGAGAATGGCACCCTATTCCCTATATAGTGCACTACTTTAGACCAGAGAATGGCACCCTATTCCCTATATAGTGCACTACTCTAGACCAGAGAATGGCACCCTATTCCCTATATAGTGCACTACTTTAGACCAGAGAATGGCACCCTATTCCCTATATAGTGCACTACTCTAGACCAGAGAATGGCACCCTATTCCCTATATAGTGCACTACTCTAGACCAGAGAATGGCACCCTATTCCCTATATAGTGCACTACTCTAGACCAGAGAATGGCACCCTATTCCCTATATAGTGCACTACTCTTGATCAGGGCCCATCTCTATATAGAGAATACGGTGTCATTTGAGATGCAGGCCAAGTTAATATGAACCTCAGAATTACTGTTGCTTTATTCACTTGGTGTGTTAAAGGCACCGTGCTAGGGGATGATGTGACTGGTTGGTTTAATAAAGGCACCGTGCTAGGGGATGATGTAACTGGTTGGTTTAATAAAGGCACCGTGCTAGGGGATGATGTGACTGGTTGGTTTAATAAAGGCACCGTGCTAGGGGATGATGTGACTGGTTGGTTTAATAAAGGCACCCGTGCTAGGGGATGATGTGACTGGTTGGTTTAATAAAGGCACCGTGCTAGGGGATGATGTGACTGGTTGGTTTAATAAAGGCACCGTGCTAGGGGATGATGTGACTGGTTGGTTTAATAAAGGCACCCGTGCTAGGGGATGATGTGACTGGTTGGTTTAATAAAGGCACCGTGCTAGGGGATGATGTGACTGGTTGGTTTAATAAAGGCACCGTGCTAGGGGATGATGTGACTGGTTGGTTTAATAAAGGCACCGTGCTAGGGGATGATGTGACTGGTTGGTTTAATAAAGGCACCGTGCTAGGGGATAATGTGACTGGTTGGTTTAATAAAGGCACCGTGCTAGGGGATGATGTGACTGGTTGGTTTAATAAAGGCACCGTGCTAGGGGATGATGTGACTGGTTGGTTTACTAAAGGCACCGTGCTAGGGGATGATGTGACTGGTTGGTTTAATAAAGGCACCCGTGCTAGGGGATGATGTGACTGGTTGGTTTAATAAAGCACTGTGCTAGGGGATGATGTGACTGGTTGGTTTAATAAAGCACTGTGCTAGGGGATGATGTGACTGGTTGGTTTAATAAAGGCACCCGTGCTAGGGGATGATGTGACTGGTTGGTTTAATAAAGGCACCGTGCTAGGGGATGATGTGACTGGTTGGTTTAATAAAGCACTGTGCTAGGGGATGATGTGACTGGTTGGTTTAATAAAGCACTGTGCTAGGGGATGATGTGACTGGTTGGTTTAATAAAGCACCGTGCTAGGGGATGATGTGACTGGTTGGTTTAATAAAGCACCGTGCTAGGGGATGATGTGACTGGTTGGTTTAATAAAGGCACCGTGCTAGGGGATGATGTGACTGGTTGGTTTAATAAAGGCACCCGTGCTAGGGGATGATGTGACTGGTTGTTTTAATAAAGGCACCCGTGCTAGGGGATGATGTGACTGGTTGGTTTAATAAAGGCACCGTGCTAGGGGATGATGTGACTGGTTGGTTTACTAAAGGCACCGTGCTAGGGGATGATGTGACTGGTTGGTTTACTAAAGGCACCCGTGCTAGGGGATGATGTGACTGGTTGGTTTAATAAAGGCACCGTGCTAGGGGATGATGTGACTGGTTGGTTTAATAAAGGCACCTTGCTAGGGGATGATGTGACTGGTTGGTTTAATAAAGGCACCCGTGCTAGGGGATGATGTGACTGGTTGGTTTAATAAAGGCACCGTGCTAGGGGATGATGTGACTGGTTGGTTTACTAAAGGCACCCGTGCTAGGGGATGATGTGACTGGTTGGTTTAATAAAGGCACCTTGTTAGGGGATGATGTGACTGGTTGGTTTAATAAAGGCACCGTGCTAGGGGATGATGTGACTGGTTGGTTTACTAAAGGCACCGTGCTAGGGGATGATGTGACTGGTTGGTTTACTAAAGGCACCCGTGCTAGGGGATGATGTGACTGGTTGGTTTAATAAAGGCACCGTGCTAGGGGATGATGTGACTGGTTGGTTTAATAAAGCACTGTGCTAGGGGATGATGTGACTGGTTGGTTTAATAAAGCACTGTGCTAGGGGATGATGTGACTGGTTGGTTTAATAAAGCACCGTGCTAGGGGATGATGTGACTGGTTGGTTTAATAAAGCACCGTGCTAGGGGATGATGTGACTGGTTGGTTTAATAAAGCACCGTGCTAGGGGATGATGTGACTGGTTGGTTTAATAAAGCACCGTGCTAGGGGATGATGTGACTGGTTGGTTTAATAAAGCACCGTGCTAGGGGATGATGTGACTGGTTGGTTTAATAAAGGCACCGTGCTAGGGGATGATGTGATTGGTTGGTTTAATAAAGGCACCGTGCTAGGGGATGATGTGATTGGTTGGTTTAATAAAGGCACCGTGCTAGGGGATGATGTGACTGGTTGGTTTAATAAAGGCACCGTGCTAGGGGATGATGTGACTGGTTGGTTTAATAAAGGCACCGTGCTAGGGGATGATGTGACTGGTTGGTTTAATAAAGCACTGTGCTAGGGGATGATGTGACTGGTTGGTTTAATAAAGCACCGTGCTAGGGGATGATGTGACTGGTTGGTTTAATAAAGCACCGTGCTAGGGGATGATGTGACTGGTTGGTTTAATAAAGCACCGTGCTAGGGGATGATGTGACTGGTTGGTTTAATAAAGCACCGTGCTAGGGGATGAAGTGACTGGTTGGTTTAATAAAGGCACCGTGCTAGGGGATGATGTGACTGGTTGGTTTAATAAAGGCACCGTGCTAGGGGATGATGTGACTGGTTGGTTTAATAAAGCACTGTGCTAGGGGATGATGTGACTGGTTGGTTTAATAAAGCACTGTGCTAGGGGATGATGTGACTGGTTGGTTTAATAAAGCACCGTGCTAGGGATGATGTGACTGGTTGGTTTAATAAAGCACCGTGCTAGGGGATGATGTGACTGGTTGGTTTAATAAAGGCACCGTGCTAGGGGATGATGTGACTGGTTGGTTTAATAAAGGCACCCGTGCTAGGGGATGATGTGACTGGTTGTTTTAATAAAGGCACCCGTGCTAGGGGATGATGTGACTGGTTGGTTTAATAAAGGCACCGTGCTAGGGGATGATGTGACTGGTTGGTTTACTAAAGGCACCGTGCTAGGGGATGATGTGACTGGTTGGTTTACTAAAGGCACCCGTGCTAGGGGATGATGTGACTGGTTGGTTTAATAAAGGCACCGTGCTAGGGGATGATGTGACTGGTTGGTTTAATAAAGCACTGTGCTAGGGGATGATGTGACTGGTTGGTTTAATAAAGCACTGTGCTAGGGGATGATGTGACTGGTTGGTTTAATAAAGCACCGTGCTAGGGGATGATGTGACTGGTTGGTTTAATAAAGCACCGTGCTAGGGGATGATGTGACTGGTTGGTTTAATAAAGCACCGTGCTAGGGGATGATGTGACTGGTTGGTTTAATAAAGCACCGTGCTAGGGGATGATGTGACTGGTTGGTTT
Source organism: Coregonus clupeaformis (assembly GCF_020615455.1). Taxonomy (NCBI): domain Eukaryota; kingdom Metazoa; phylum Chordata; class Actinopteri; order Salmoniformes; family Salmonidae; genus Coregonus; species Coregonus clupeaformis. The sequence continues at coordinate 10,477 of NW_025534691.1, forward strand.
AATAAAGCACCGTGCTAGGGGATGATGTGACTGGTTGGTTTAATAAAGGCACCGTGCTAGGGGATGATGTGATTGGTTGGTTTAATAAAGGCACCGTGCTAGGGGATGATGTGATTGGTTGGTTTAATAAAGGCACCGTGCTAGGGGATGATGTGACTGGTTGGTTTAATAAAGGCACCGTGCTAGGGGATGATGCTGACTGGTTGGTTTAATAAAGGCACCGTGCTAGGGGATGATGTGACTGGTTGGTTTAATAAAGCACTGTGCTAGGGGATGATGTGACTGGTTGGTTTAATAAAGCACCGTGCTAGGGGATGATGTGACTGGTTGGTTTAATAAAGCACTGTGCTAGGGGATGATGTGACTGGTTGGTTTAATAAAGCACCGTGCTAGGGGATGATGTGACTGGTTGGTTTAATAAAGCACCGTGCTAGGGGATGATGTGACTGGTTGGTTTAATAAAGGCACCGTGCTAGGGGATGATGTGATTGGTTGGTTTAATAAAGGCACCGTGCTAGGGGATGATGTGACTGGTTGGTTTAATAAAGGCACCGTGCTAGGGGATGATGTGACTGGTTGGTTTAATAAAGCACCGTGCTAGGGGATGATGTGACTGGTTGGTTTAATAAAGGCACCGTGCTAGGGGATGATGTGACTGGTTGGTTTAATAAAGCACCGTGCTAGGGGATGATGTGACTGGTTGGTTTAATAAAGCACCGTGCTAGGGATGATGTGACTGGTTGGTTTAATAAAGGCACCGTGCTAGGGGATGATGTGATTGGTTGGTTTAATAAAGGCACCGTGCTAGGGGATGATGTGATTGGTTGGTTTAATAAAGGCACCGTGCTAGGGGATGATGTGACTGGTTGGTTTAATAAAGGCACCGTGCTAGGGGATGATGTGACTGGTTGGTTTAATAAAGGCACCGTGCTAGGGGATGATGTGACTGGTTGGTTTAATAAAGCACTGTGCTAGGGGATGATGTGACTGGTTGGTTTAATAAAGCACCGTGCTAGGGGATGATGTGACTGGTTGGTTTAATAAAGCACCGTGCTAGGGGATGATGTGACTGGTTGGTTTAATAAAGCACCGTGCTAGGGGATGATGTGACTGGTTGGTTTAATAAAGCACCGTGCTAGGGGATGATGTGACTGGTTGGTTTAATAAAGCACCGTGCTAGGGGATGATGTGACTGGTTGGTTTAATAAAGGCACCGTGCTAGGGGATGATGTGATTGGTTGGTTTAATAAAGGCACCGTGCTAGGGGATGATGTGACTGGTTGGTTTATCTGTTGTTGTTCAAGGGTCAGAATGACTGTGGGAGACATTGGTCGAGTCACAAATGACACAGGGGAAATTATACAATACATATGTTTACAGTTGAAATTATACAATACATATGTTTACAGTTGAAATAGAAGTCTGTGTAGAGGTGAACCAGCACTCAGTCCCTTCAGATTAAAGTGTCTGCTAGAAATGCATTATACCTGTTATATTAAGTTATAGGTATTATATTCTATTCTATTCTATTCTATTCTTCATTATTTTTCTTTAGTTGTCCAGACCAGTAAATGTTTTGCACGGCAACACAACATCGTTAATTGGTGTATTTCCTCCAATGTTGACTAGCTGAGAATTCTGCTGTCTGTCTGCTTCAGGCTGTTCTATTGTGTTCTATTCTGCAAAACAATGCTGCGTTAATTCGTTTATTTCCTCCGGTGGTGATTAACGAACAATTCTTCTCTTGGTCTGTATACAGCCACCTGTTTAACTTTAACCAGAGAACCTTATTAGTGAAAATGATGGTGAGTGACGGGGACTTTCACATCCAGACCCAATTAGTGAGACAGACTTCCCTTTCTCTCCGTCCCACCATCTCTCCACATCTGACCTCTCTGTCACCTACCTCTCTCTCTCTCTCTCTCTCTCTCTCTCTCTCTCTCTCTCTCTCTCTCTCTCTCTCTCTCTCTCTCTCTTTTCCTCTCCTCTCTCCTCTCTCTCTCTCTCCCTCTCTCTCTCTCTCT